>NC_050192.1:27323923-27471423 GCF_008315115.2 Sander lucioperca | reverse complement strand
GGTATGGAGTGCCGTGGGCTGCCAGCCGTGACGGAGCTCCATCTACCTCCCAGCAGGCCGGGCGGCGAGGCAGCAACACAATCCCCCACGTGGGGTGCGTTCTTGTGATTGGCTAAAACAAGGGAGATATCTGATTGGTTGTAGATCATTCCCTGTTTAAAAAAAGGCAAATGCAGTGAAGTTCACAGACTGCAAGCAGTTTGTAAATCAAGATATATTTGTGTGTGCATCAGAAAAACATTTCTGAATCTTGTCCTGTGCATTTCTGAATCTTGTGTGCATTTGTAAATGTTGTTTGCATTTCTGAATTGTGTGTGCATTTATGAATTTTGTGTGCATTTCTGAATTTTGTATGCATTTGTGAATCTTCTGTGCTTTTTAAATTGTGTGTGTGTATTTGTGAATTTTGTGCGCATTTGTGTATCCTGTGACGACGCTGAACTTGGCTCCACATTCGCTCCGGTTCTCTTTAAGTTTCGATTCCACCTTAAAACATTCCTGTTTCAGCCACTGGGTGGCAGTGTTTATCACAAAACGAGCCATTCTGCATCAGTGCCATAGACTGTATGATCAGTGCAGATCACAACTTGTATTTGAATGTATTTTTTTTTTTTTTTTATACAGTTGTATACACTTTATACACTTGTTTTTATTGAATCTGTTTGAATGAAAGCCAACAATCTTGTAAATTATATTTAAAAAGTCACAAATTCTCATGACCTGTAGACTACCACACTGTGAGGTATAAGTGTAATATATTGTTGTAATGTTGTTGTTTTTTTATGTCCATATCTACTGTGGAATTATGGACATGATCCAGCTCAAAAATATACATTTTGACAATTATATTGCAACAATTGCTGACTTTGCACTGCCCCCTAACGGCCACATATGGTTCCGTTGAAGGTGAGAAATCCGTTGAATTTCTTACCTGATTCACATACAACAGATCATAATGTTTCCAATGATGCCCAATATTTCCATATCTACTGTGGAATTATGAAGAAAATCCAGCTCAAAAATAGACATTTTGACATATTTTGACAATTCGATTGCAACATTTGCTGACTTTGCACTGCCCCCTAACGGCCAAATATGGTTGTCCGTTGAATTTCTCACCTGATTCACATACTACAGATCCTAATGGTTCCAATGATGCCCCATATGTCCATATCTACTGTGGAATTATGGAGATATTCCAGCTCAAATTATTGTAAACAAATACTGCGGTGACCCCCGTGCGTAATGCTGCATGATGGCACTGCTGGCCATGCAGGAGGACTCCGGCAATGGAAGAAATAGGAGAGAAAGAGACCATGACGATGACTGGCTGATATGCCGATTTAGATTCCAAATGTTGCAATCGAATTGTCAAAATATGTCAAAATGTCTATTTTTGAGCTGGATTTTCTTCATAATTCCACAGTAGATATGGACATATTGGGCATCATTGGAAACATTGTGATCTGTTGTATGTGAATCGGGTGAGAAATTCAACGGACAACCATATTTGGCCGTTAGGGTCAGTGCAAAGTCAGCATCTGTTGCAATCGAATTGTCAAAATATGTCAAAATGTCTATTTTTGAGCTGGAATATCTCCATAATTCCACAGTAGATATGGACATATGGGGCATCATTGGAAACCTTATGATCTGTAGTATGTGAATCAGGTGAGAAATTCAACGGACAACCATATTTGGCCGTTAGGGGGCAGTGCAAAGTCAGCATCTGTTGCAATAAAATTGTCAAAATGTCTATTTTTGAGCTGGAATATCTCCATAATTCCACAGTAGATATGGACATATGGGGCATCATTGGAACCATTAGGATGTGTAGTATGTGAATCGGGTGAGAAATTCAACGGACAACCATATTTGGCTGTTGAAACACAAAAAACACAAATGCATACATACATACACGAAAAAGGGGCGCATGAAATTTACATTAAAGTGGTTGTGAGGCATTGTAAATGTTCAGAGTCCAGATGGCTTTCTTATTTGTCAGTCCTTTTTTAAAGTTTCAAAATATAATTTCATGTCATTTTTAAATTGGTGAATATTCGGTTTTCTTTCAGATCATTTACATTTATAGATATAACATTTTCAAATAAAATTCAAGATTCAAAATGAAAACATGGTATTTATCCAAATAATTTCCTTCATAGTAAAAAATGCTACCAGGCTGTCTTGGTCCGTTCGAGCGTATGGGGAGTGACGTAAGCAAAGAAAAATGGCTGACTTGGATGTGGGTGGGGCTTGATGTCAAGCCCCGCCTTGCCGCAGACTGCAGCGAGATACACTTGAAATGTGGAGCCAAGTTCGTATCCTGTGTGTATTTATGAATCATGTGTGTGCATGTATGAATCCTGTGTGTGCATATGTGAATGTAGTGTGTGCATTTATCTTTATTGAGACTCTTTTAGCTCCATACTCTAGCTACTGCAGCCCTGATTCACACACATACTTGATGCTATCCATCTTTACATTAGCGTCAGTAACTGGGCTGCTAGCTGCAGAGCTAGCTAATGTTACAGCCACGTTCTAAGTGTAACAACCTAGGTAACCATATGCAGTGAAGCAAAAAAATATGGCGTTAGTTGACTTACCTGTCCGAGGTTTGTAGCTGAGCCACAAAGAGTTGGTACAGCACCAGGCTTTAACCTCAGACGATCAGCAAGGCCAGCTTTGTATTGGCCCAAGTTGAGGAAACTGTCGTTGGTGAAATGAGACAACTTTGGGGATTTCTGTTGTCGTATTTACAGATAAAATAAAATTAACCCACTGGCTCTGCACAGGCTCAGATGATGGAACAGAAAAAACATGTTTGGGTACTTCTGAACATCCAAACACTGAGCAAACATGCTTCCCTCGTTTGCTAGTCATGACGTCTCTCGATGAAAAACAATGGCGCATGTACGGTACGGTGGCTATCTCTCTACCCTGGAAATTCTAATGGGCGGGGCCCAAATGCTCTAGGCGGGCAAAGCAGAGAAAGGGGAGGTAACCTTGCGCGATATGATGACATATCGAGCAGATTCCTGAATGGCTCATCTGAGCTTTCATTTTCTCAAAGGCAGAGCAGGATACCCAGGGCTCGGTTTACACCTATCACCATTTTAAACCAATTGGGGACCATAAACAGGCAGGGGGAACTCATATTAATGTTAAAAAACCTCATAAAGTGAAATTGTCATGCCATGGGACCTTCTGAAAATTAAATGGATCACATTTGGCTGAACTGTGTGATGATCAAAATACTGAATAAAAGGAAAAATGGTCTAAATAAAAAGTTGAAGGTAACAGGAGAAAGGGTCATTGTGTAGATCAGTTTAAAATGTGACTGAGGACATCTTCTGGTCACTTTTAAAAAGACAGTTCTTCACCATTTGCTTTGGATTTCGAATTAAAATGAAATCTTGTTCAAGCTGAGGATTTAAAAGAAAACAGTAATAAATGGATGTTGTGTTGTGTGGCTAGACTGAAGAAACTGTATTACCACGACAGTGTAAGACTCACATTTGGTTAATTACGGAATGCGACAAAACTACGCAATGTGTCAATTCAATACTACAAAAAGTGGCAAGACTAAGCATACTCAAAACAGTCAGTATTCTGCTTACAAAAATGCTTGATTCTGAGTGTGCTGTTGCCTACTGTCCCACAATGCAATGCAAGGAAATAAAAAAGCAACTTACAGCTGCAAAAAAATGTAAATGAATTGCAAATGATGTTAAGACGGCTGCCAAATTGTAGTACAAGTGTGGTGCAATTTCCAAAAACACCATGTTGTGGTATGAGACAAAGGAAAAGCTTAGACAACACCAGGTCATTCATAGGTCACAGGTCAGGGGACGAGAATATTCAGTCTCTAATAAACAAAACTGTTCATGTATAATTATGTACGTGTCTCTACAGATTCAGTGAATCTAGGCAGCTGTATGATAAGGGAATGTTTTGTCAGGACTGTCTCCTTTTGGAGGTCGGTGGGACAGCCACACTTTAGCATACTTCCCAGAGAGAGAGATAGGCTGAACTAAGCTTTAGCATCTTTGTTTCCCTTAAAGGTTCAGCTAAACTTAACGCCTCCAGCATGAGTTTACATATTCCTTCAGGAAGACAGGAACTTCAGAGAGTTGAGATGGCAATGCAAAATAACACACTGTGGTTAAACTGTACTGTCTGCTTAATTGTCTCCTTAATTGAATTTTCATTAAATACGCCTATGTAATTCATCAAGGTCTGCCGAACCTTCTTGGGGGTGCAGTAGCTCAGTCTGTAGGGAGTTGGGTTGGGAACCAAAAGTATGGTGGTGGACTGGTAGCTGGAGAGGTGCCAGTTCACCTCCTGGGCACTGCCAAGGTGCTCTTGAGCAAGGCACTGAACCCCCAACTGCTTGGGGCGCCTGTCCATCGACAGCTGCAGCCCCCTCACTCTGACATCTCTCCATTAGTGCATGTATAGGTACTGAGCAACTGTGTGTAATTCAGGCCTGTGTGTAATGTGTATAATATCAACAGAGTGAAAAACATTGTAATTTCCCTTGGGGGATTAATAAAGTATAAATTATTATTATTATTATTATTATTATTATTATTATTATTATTATTATTATTATTGTTATTCATGTATGTGAAATTAGTTTTTCCTTAACATCAGACTGACATCGCCATCTCTAAAAACATACACAGGGAAATAAAATTGTGGCAAAAAAGCATACCTAAAATATAGAATTAAACTGAGCACAAAAAAAGTTAGAACTGCACCTTTGTTGGGCATACTAGATGAAAGAACATTTGCATGCAATGCATATTCTGCCCTGTTTCTCCCTATTTTTCTACCTCACTGCATCACAGTCCACTGACTTAAGCAACTTCAATGTGCACATACGTAGTGTGCAAAAGGCCAAACACAGCACATACATCCTGTTCCTCATGGTTGTGACATTTCCTGTTTCAGTTTGACAGATGCTAATATATTTCATAAACGACAGCTTCTGTGCCTTGGCCTGCAGCGTTATATTCTTTGAAGCATGGGGATTGTGGTTAAGATGTTGCTATGGGCCTGGATTGTCCTGGACCCTGGAGTGTGTTCAGTCTCACTGCCAGAAATCACTGATGGGAAGTTCATTGATGCATGTGTGAGGGAACACAACAGGGCACGGTCGTTTGTCCATCCGTCTGCAAGTGACATGCTGTACATGGTAGGCATGATGCACACCTTTTTTTTCTCACTCTCTCTCTCTCTCACTATCACTAACAAATGACAGAAGTGCAGTGGTAGAGTGACTTCACCAACACAAAGGGTCGACAAACAAAATCAGAACATCTAATGGGCACGGGTTTAAAACTGAAGTTACATTGTTGTAATGCTCGGAGTAAAAGAAAAATCGTTTATCATGACGTGGTTATTTTGTCAGCCCTCTGTTGGTTTAAAAATAGTACAGTAGTGCTTGAGACTGCAGGTTGAAGGAAATACATGCTAATGTATACTTTAGGGGTTGAAGTAAATCCCAAATCTTTTGCGTAAGGTTCAATTTATGAACATTGCCACATGAATTTGCCACACTGACTAATAGGAAACATCTTACAAATGCAGAGGGAATGTAGAGCCAGAGACTCTAAAATGGGGGAAGCTATCTTAGCTTAGTTGTATTGCACCATTACGTTTAATTCAACCCTCCTCTGTTGGGTATAAACTACTCCACAAAAGAAGCTGGATTTTTAGACAGTTGTGGGACAGGAGTCAATGGTACACGTCTTTTGACTGAACTGTATGAATTTATTGTCCCGTTAGTGTCTGAGCTAATAGGCTACTGACTGTTAGCAAACTAGCTTAATTTATTTGTTATTGAATGAAATTTTGGACAATCCTGACAACAAAATACCAGGGGGCCTTAATGGCACAATACAGAGAAAATATAAAACGGTTCTGAGAGCTACTGTGACAGACAAGGCCATAATGCAGGTGAATGAATTTTTGTTTGCAATGTTTAATGTAGTGAAAAATGACAAATCAGAAACATTCATCACCAACTCGTGAGGCCCATGGATTATACAGAGTAGCCAGGACATAGTTTGGGGAAATACACACTGCTGTTCAACTTTGTTCTCCTATGAATTCCATTTACTGCCATTATATTGGAGAATTGTTTTTTTATCAACTTGTATTTATTGTTCTACTGCATCAGATATATACAATGAAAACTCAAAAATAATAACAATACAACACAATACTGTATTGAAAAAAAAACTGGACAAATACCATAAGGAAGAAGAGAGATTTCACAATTTGTTTTGGATAAACCAACTCTTTAAAATGTAATCTAAGAAGAAAAAGTCATTGTAATGAACAGCTGCTTGATCTTCTTTACCTCTGTTCATTCAGACATGGGATGAGGGCTTGGCAATTACTGCAAGAGCATGGGCAAGGCACTGTGTGTTTGAACACAACACCTACCTCAAAGATGTCCGCCGTGTGCACCCTACCTTCTCCTCTGTTGGAGAAAACATATGGGCAGGCTACCCACCATCATTTTTTGATGTTCAGGGGGCCATAACAAGTTGGGTGAATGAAAATCAAGACTATAACTACAATAGCAATGTCTGCACAAAAGTCTGTGGCCACTACACACAGGTATGTGCACTTTTCTTTGGAAATTTACTGATAACGCACTTTTTTCTGTTTGTGGTAACATATTTCAAATAGATCAGGGGAAATAAAGAGGAACTGCTCATGTTTTTTTTATTCGGTCTGCATTGCACAATTTAACCCTTTTATTGTCCCCAGGTTGTGTGGGCAAGCACCCACAAGGTTGGTTGTGCTGCCCAGCTGTGCCCGAATGGTGTCAAAAACACAAACTTTGCTTCTAAAGAGGGTGTCCTTTTTGTATGCAACTATGCTACAGCGTAAGTTGAACACATCTAGCAATACAGACTTGAGTTTATGACTTGAAAACTGTTGTGAAGTGAAAGTGAAAACCATTTATATTTTATATTTAAGAGAGGCACTGGCCTGGTTTAAAGCACTACAAAAATGTTAGATCAGTTTGCAATCCTATACGCTGTACTTGTTAACATTTCTCTGCTGGTGTTTGAGGCTGTGGTTGCTCGATCATGTTTTTTGCCTCCAACGGTGCCTTCCAGGCAGCTAACCCTAACCTTAACCCTAAACATATCCATTGCCGCGCTGCCTGGAAGGAGACGTTGGGGGCAAAAAAACACCAAAGACCGCTGTGGTTAGGCAAGGTTTCAGCCCTAATTTCATGTGAAAAAAGGATGTGGAATTTACCGCCACAACTTAGCAAGGTTCAAAGGCTGGCAGTATTCTAAAATTGTATTCTGGAATTATCAAAAACAACCATGACTGCATCCTAACAAGTATACATATTATTCCTCTGTGCCATAGAGCTTCTTTGTCCAAAAACTATTACAAACAGAAAAATGAGCCGCACCATCGAACTGGGAACAAACACTGCAGTTTATTTTCACTCAATCCCACTCACTAAAGCACTGGATTTGTATTAATCCACAGCTGAAAATAGTTCTCAACAAATGCACTATGTATTCCTGTTTGAGTAACATTTGCTAAAAACTACAGTGACCAGCTGTTTCAGGAAATCACCGATAAATTTTTCCTTTTTCAAGATTTGGGTTTTAAGTATGAACTAATGGGCTCGGGGCTGAGAGTCACAGACAGGGTAGAGAAATCAGAAAGTGGAATAACATATTGTTGTTTTGGGTCTTTTCATGGGGATTTGTCGACAATAACAAACATAGAATAATGCCAGCTTTATCACTTTAGATCTCCATATCTTAAAGCAAACAATGTGACAGATATACCTGCATATTTCTATTTGAACATTTTAAGAAAAACAATAAGACGGTGGTAGGTTCAGTACAAAAATGACCTCAGAATGAACAGTTGCTACCTACAATATGGTAATGCCACTTTGATGGTGGTTTCTTGTGCAGGGGGAATGTGAACGGAAGACGACCGTATGAACATCAAGGGGTAAGCTGCTCTGGATGTAAAGGGAACTGTGTGGAGAATCTCTGCCGTGAGTATTCAATCCACTTTTTAGTGGTGCAAACAAAATTCTTCATGTCCTGATTTTGAATTGTGTTTTACAGATCACCAACACTTTTGGCTACCTTTGCCTATTTTCACACATACACATTTTATTTGTTGGCTTTTTGTGACATCTGAGATTGTCACATTTCATTCTAAGACCTGTTTATAACTACAAACTTAAGACAAAAAGCAAGAGCTTCGCCATGTTATAAGCTTTGCTACTGACTGAGAATTTAACAAGCCACTTTACAAAAACCTATGAAATGAATGAAAATGCTTGAGCAAAATGTATGTGCTCAAGTGTAGTAAGGCATTTCAACCATTTCTGTCTTAATGTCTTTGCAGGTAGCCAAGATCGAGATTCACAGAAAAGTAAGTGACAGTACAGTATATAAGCCAAAGAATACAGTTTAAAGCACGGACAAAATCCAACTTTGCTTAAAAAGTAGTTCTGGTTGGAACTAGGTATAAATACTGAAACCACTCTATTCGACTTCATGTTTCAGGTTACAACTGGACCCCAGACTGGGACCCTGCTCTGGCCACCAGGGGCTCCAACTATGTGACAATTCTGATTGTCCGGCCCACTGCCCTCATCTTCACCTTCATCACAGCGTATGCAGTCCACCACTTTTATCCCAATGTCTTCTGCTATGAATAGACCACCTGTGGTGACCTTAAGAACACAGACTTACTCAGGAAGTGCTACAATGAAGATGCAAGTTTTATTTAACCTTTCATTTTTTTTTTGTCTATAGGCAGCTTTTAAGTACTGAAAGATCTGTAGATAAAGGTCTGAGGTCTAATCGAGTTAGCAACTAGGTGAGCAAAAAGAGACAGATGTTTCCAGCTAACAGAAGACTGAATATTGGACTTGGTGTATACAAACAAGAAGAGTAAATAGGCAGCCGTTAGCTAACATGTTCACCATAGAAACTTTATGAGGCAATAATATGTCCTGGATAAACTGCAAGTAGTTAAAAAAATAAACCAACTGATTCTCCGAGAACGGCACTCAGAGAGCGCAGACCTCCGCCAAGGCATGCCCTATCTCACAATGCACTGTGAATTTTCCCCAATCGGGAACTCATTATGCCGACACCACATGAATGCAGCATCTATTTCGTGATGTTAATGAAAGTGAAAAATATTTTGTGTTCCCACTCCGAGATTTGGATCCGCTCCAAAATATAATGGGGTCTTACTTGCCCACGATACACCCTTCCACTGAGTTTGGTGAAAATCGGGTCAGTGGTGCTTTCACAATCGTGTTGACAGACAGACAAACAAACAAACCAACAAACCCAACCGAAAACATAACCTCTTTGGCGGAGGTAAAAACAGAATGATATCCAACACTGACCTTTATTTTTACTTCCAAAGAAGTGCTTTAGATAAACTGGACTTTAAATCTGACCACCAAGAAATGTGGACTTTGCTATAAACCTGTATCTAGAGATAAGTCAAGCCACCCATACTTTACCTCTATATTAAGTTTGTTTTCATGATCAAAAAGAATTAAGGCAAACCTACAGATATAAGATCCAGGTTGTTAAAAATCTTCCTTTAATTTGACATTTCCATCAGATTGGGTCGGCCTCCTCCTGGACACGCCTTAAGGACAGAACAATTTCTTTTGAAGTGTATAAATACTGACCATACTGACTGAGAATTGGTCTCCAGATAGAAGATTATACTAGGTATTATGAACAGGAAATCCTCACAACAAAAAAAGTTCAATAAAAACATCCATGAGTTTGTGATGGAATTCATTTTTGATCCAAGCACACACACTGTATGTCTGACGTCCCATCTTCCTGAAAGAGTCCTTAATCTGTCCAATAGGACTGTCCAACAAATATCATATCATGGAGTACACATGACAACTATGATGGTCTAAGTCTGTGGTTAACCTTTGTTTTTTGTTTTGCTCTTCTTCTTTTTGCCAGTGGTGCTGCTGGTGGGGGGACCTGGGTTCACTGGTGGAGCCCCCAGTTTCTTGGTTTTGGCTTTTTTCACTTTCTCCTTGATGGCTTCGATGTCTAGCTTGCCTTCTGTAGGAACTGTGACAGAAATAAGGGGCGGTATAGAGGTTAGTTGGCCTTTTACAGTGCACAGGTTTAGACATATTTGCTTTGTTCTCAGGTAAATATTATTTGCCCTATTTCTACCTTTTGTGGTTTTCTTCATTAAAGGCTTTTCTTTAGGAGGAATGAAAGCTTTGTTCCGCTCTTCCTGCTTCTTGGTCAGCGCCTCCGCTTGTTTCACCTGAGAAAGAGGAACAATGACAGTCACATAATTGGCAGTTCTAAGAATATGATGCAACTCTTAACTATTTTAGGGTGAGTTTCTGCAGAGGTTTACAGAGACTCTCATGCTAATCTAGCTGCCTTTCAATGAAACTGTAACTAAGCAATAGAAGGACAGAGGCTTTTAAAACAGCTGGACTTTATTACAGTAATATCACTCATGTGAACAGGCACAGCAGCCCAGCAGGAGATGAATCCACTCAGTACTCACTTTGATCTCTTCCATCTTCTTTCTCTTTTTAACACTTTCACGCAGGAAGAATTCTCCTGTGGCCAGCTCCTTGTCAACCTACAAAGATAATCCACAGAGAATCAAAATAAAATAAATGTCAGTCTAAAGAAGTCTCAATGTGCATATTAGTCTCAATAACAGGGTTCAAACAAAGGAGAAACATTCCTGTTTCTGTTGTTAGTTTATGTTAACATTATTTATCAGAAAGACCTTTAAAATAGCTGCCTTTAGCATAGTTTTATTATAATTAGGGTTGGTACCGAAACCCGGTGCTAATATGGCACCGGTGCCTAAACGACTGCTATCTATTAGAGTCCCGACGGGCTCGGTTCGGGTATCCATCCTCTAGTATCTATGGGACCAAATAGTAGGGCTGTGCAATTAATTGATTTTTAATCGCGATTATGATTTCTGCTCCCAACGATCCCAAAAACAGAGAAATCGAGAAAAACGATTATTTTGCACATTACATTTTGCAAGTCAACTCTTATTTTGTCCTGTGTTCTGAATGGAGAGAAAAAAAAGCTCAAACGGGAAAAGTATTAAGAGGGAAGTTTCACAGTTTAAGGTGTTTTCACTGTTGATTTGTTTAACCGTTTCACTGTTAAACAAATCAACAGTGAAAATAATTACGTCTTTCCAAAAGTCAATGAGTAATCGTGAAAAATAATCGGGATTTCAATATTGACCAAAATAATCGTGATTATGATTCTTTCCATAATCGAGTAGCCCTACCAAACAGGAAGAATAATTACGGCTAGTAACTGGCTTAAACACGGTTAAAATGCTGACAGCTTAACGGTGTAAAAGTGTGACTGTATTTCACTGTGGAGGATTCCAAAAGCCGGACGTTAAGCAGTGTGCCGCTGCCATTGTTGAAAAAAACAACAACACAGACTGTGTGTTTACTTGAAACTAGTAAGCCTCGTGGTGCATTCAAAGTTATTGGAAAATACCCTATTCCTGTCCAGTGGATGTTTTTGTCGTTTTAGTTGTTCTGAGTTATTGTTATTACATTTTTCTTTTTAAAGATACTTTTTTGGGCATTTTAGGCCTTTATTTCCACAGGACAGATGAAGACATGAAAGGGGAGAGAGAGGGGGAATGACATGCAGCAAAGGGCCACAGGTGGGAGTTGAACCCGTGGCCACTGCGTCAAGGAGTAAACCTTTATATGTGTGCGCCTGCTCTACCAACTGAGCTAACCCGGCCACACGATTGTTATTACATTTTTAATAAATCATTTCGACCACATGGCCGTAGCAATAAACAAGCCGTTCTTAAATGTCGCCGATAGTCATTTTGTGATCTTCCTTTTTTAATTTAAATCTTTTCTTCTTTTTTTTTAAGTATCGGTTCAGGCACCGGCACCCTTTTAAAAGTATCGTTTTAGCACCGTTATCGGTTTATAATATAAAACAATGCTGTATGAGCAAGTGTGCCTACATGCGAAATGCTACATGTTATCTTCAGCAAAGTAAACTAATGTTACGGTGTTCTCCATAGACAAGATAGAGGCAGTTATTCAACCATGAATGTTAAAAATAAATGGGTTTTCAAGCAAATGTCTGACCGTGCTCTCTGGCTGTGCTGGAGGGAACGGCGTGTACTCCTTCTTCACACTCTTTTTCTTGGGCTCCCTGCGCTTGGCCAGGTTCTTGTGGCGGAACTTGGGCAGGAAGCGTTCCCAGCTCTGCATCCTCAGGTCGGGGTCTTTGGACAGCTCACGTTTGATCATCAGTGTCTGATGGTTCCAGTTGCCAGAAAATATGGAATGGGGGTGGTGGGTGGTGTAAAAGTAACAAAAATGTGATATTTTGGTGATGTACGGTCACTTCATACATCCTGTCTGCACTAAATGTTTTTATTACCAGTTTATATATTTATATAGCATATACGTATATGCATATTATGTCTCGTTTATCAGTATTGACACAGCAAGAGCCCTAATTCTTTGATTTCTGCACTAATCATTTGCTGCAATAAGCTACAGACAAAGCTACAGTTGATACTAACATCAATGAGCTACAGCTGCCTTCAATAAATTTGAAGGCAGCTGTAGGTGTTTATCGTGGAAGAACCACAGGAAATGCTGAGAATGCTAGTGACATTAGCTTATGAAAACTTGACTTATTGAACATTATTATTTATTTATTTTTTTTAGCATTTCTTGCTAGGAACACAATGAGAAACGTTGCATGTATGCAATGAATGGTTATTACATCTCAAGTCATGATGAAAGAGTTCAGGGCAGAAAACAACAACCTCTGCCAGTAATAAAGCCAAGCACTTTGGTTTTTGCCATTGAATAAAGAGATAAAGATGAATCCACACATGTGAAGTGGTTAGATGTAGGCCAGAAGTGTATAGGAAAACCTCGAGCTTGTGATGTCATCTAATAAAGACGAGCAACATCTTAGTACAGAGTGAAACAGCGTGCCTGCTTTAAGGCTCTTATTCCAGCAACTCAGCTGTTTGAAGGGGACGTTCACTCTGTTTCCAAGAATAGTAATCCCACATGAAAAACTCTGGCTGTTACTTGTATTAAACAAGTTATTAGATTAGGACATACAAAAATTGTTACTATTACAATTAGTTAGTCTACAGTATGAACCAAATGAGTGCTGCAGAGCATCTGTGGCTCATTCATGCCCTCAGCTCCAGGTTGTGCCAGCCTTGGCGTACAAACCCAGAGAGAATCATTTCAGTCAGGAGATCAAGAACAAGGATGGAAAGCATCTTCATTGGGCATGATTGCAGTCTGTCCAAACATTTCAATCTATCCAGTACTATTGTTTTTGAGCTGTGGCATGGCAGAAGGCTGCCTAAACAGCCACGTTTCTGTCAGCAGTTTGAACGTACCTTGATGTTGTAGATGGGATGAATGTTCTTCATTGTGTCCATCACCACTTTGCGTACCTGAACAATAGAAAAAAAGACATTGAAAAAAAAATGCTTCTACATTTCTTTCTTTGTGTAAAAGTATAGTCTAATTTGATAATTACAGAGAAAAATGTAATACTTATAAACAGATACTTAAAACTCAAATCAATATTATGAAATGTTATTCTATCCCCCTAACCCTAACATTCAACCCAGAAAGATTAACTACTACCACATTTACTACCACACTTAGCTAGAGCAAGAACGTTAAAGTTAGGCTCTTGCTTTACGGGAGCTTACTGCCTAAGTCTGGTAGCAGTTGTTGAGCTTTCTTGCTTAAGAGACAGGGGGCGTGTGATTGGCTGAAAGGTGAGAGGACAGTGATAACATCATTGTAATGACAAGGGTTTTTCCAACACATGTTGGCTTGGCCCAGCTTGGTTTTAGTTAGAAGCTGCAAAAATATTGAGAGCTGTTTACAGAGGCAATTAAAAACATCTTGTTCTCTGGTCTCCCGCACAGACACGAGTTAGGTTGAGTCTCTCAACATTTGAAGGAGGGGAAAGGGGGTTGATTGAATTTCCTTTACCAGTTGTAGCGTGCCGAGCTGCGACTGTGCTGGGCCATCTGCAAAGTACGTCCAAAGCTCGCCCGTCAAAGCGGGTTTGCCGCAGTTTGCAAGACACCACCGCAACCCGCTTTGACGGGCGAGCTTCGGATGTACTTTGCAGATGGCCCAGCGCAGTCGCAGCTCGGCACGCTACAACTGGTAAAGGAAATGCAAATCAGCAAGACATGTTTCGGCTCGGCACGGCCAAAGGTGCCAAGACATTTTCTATTAGCTGTTTTGTCACAGTTGTCAGTTTCTCCATCTTTCATATTTAACAGTAGACTCCTGTGAACAGACAGAGGCTCTGTGAAGTTCTCACCTCCTTCAGACCGTTGAAGGGCCCCAGGGCCGACACCGTGTTGCCCTGCACCATCACGTAGCAGTTGGTCAACAACTCCAATGCCTGGAGAAAAGGGACAGGAAAGCAACGTAAAGCATGTAACTCATGACTTTGCAAGAACAAATCTGTTAACAGTAAGAACGACACAAACACACATGTGGCTTATTAGAATCAAAGCTGCCACCTAGTGACGTTTATCTCCAAGTGCAACCATAGCAACCATAGACATAGACCAAGTCCAGTGAGCATACTCGGTAAGCAACACAACACAGACTTTACCCTCCCAAGAGACATCTATTTGTATATATGTTTGAGCAGTGAACCACTGTAAAAGGTTTTTAAGAATCAAACCCTTCTTTGGCATGTCCACTGTACACTAACGTGCTACATTTTTTCTTGCTAATGCCTGAAGACAGGGTTAGACGATAAGCTGTCTTGCTTGTTTTTATTGCTGAGAATAACATTTGATGATGCCCAATATCACCCCAAAGCAACCAGTGTTGACAGTTAAAAGCACCACTGAGTTTCACTTATTCCAAGTGTGTTTTAGGTTCCATGGATGCTTGCTATTAAGCTAAATCCTGCATTAAACAGCATTTTCACTGCTCATTAGGGGCCTAGCCATGAGCCTTGTTATGAGAGTAAGTTACTTGAGGTAGCAGTCAAACATTTTAACAATCACCATCGATGAAAAAAAAAGTAGTATCTCGGAGATAAGTGCTGCTTCCCAGCAGGTATGAGATGTGTTGGATGAAAGCTGGACATTGGTGTGGGACTCACTTTTAGAGTGGAGCCCTTGGGGCCAATCAGCCGCTGTCTTCGCTTCACAAACCGCTCCCTGTTCCTCACCAAGGTCCCGACTTTGATGATGTCACACGCCATGTCATCCTGTAATATCCGCACCGCCTGGAAGCGAGAAACAGTATGAACAGGGAAACAAAAGAACCTAATAATCAGAACTCTGCATCAGCTCAGCTGCTGTGTTGGTACTGCCTTTACCAAGCATCACAAGTTTCTAAAAGCAAAAAAAAAAAAAAAAACGCCTTCAGAAAGAAATCTCCATATGTCATGTAGGGATGGGGATCTAGGGTTGGGTATCGTTCACATTTCTTTCGGTACTTTCCCTCTGTAATTACAAAAAAAATTATTTCAGTTGTAAAAATAATTCCAAACCTATTTGTCCTGTTTACTTAGAACATTATGTTATTTATTTAGAATATTTACACTCTAAAGAAATTAAACAAAAACAAAAATAAAACCCTTCCCTCTCTCCTCCCAAACGCATCCCTACAACCTATTAACATGAATAATTATTAATTTCTTACTCACTGTAACTTTAATTCTCTATTTGTATATTATTCCATTTTAGCCTGTTTTATTTTCATCATGACCGTTTTTAACTGCTCTTTAATGTTTCATGTAGAGCACTTTGAATCACCTTGTTGATGAATGGAGCTGTAGAAATAAAGTTGCCTTGCCTTACAACCTCAGCCTGTCAGTCAGTCCCCAGGGCATAGAAACCACTGTTGTGCCTACTTGTCTCACAGGAAGTGTAACGTCAACAGCACCGCGACCGCTTTCGGCTCGCCATTAATATATTGCAGTAAACGCTGTCTGCGTGAAGTTTTGAAAAACTGTAACCACACTTGAAACCACTTCACCGGCATTTCCGTGACTCACTGTGACTTCAACAAAACTGCAGAGCCGACGTTTGCTCGAGTTTTTCCCCCATCTGCACCTCTGCGTGTGCGTGTGTGTGTGTGTGTGTGTCGGAGCTCCTCTCTGTCAATATGCAGAGAGGACAGATAAGCTTGTGCTTACTCACTGTCAGGTACCGAAATTTGGTACCGTTTGATGATTTAAAGTGAATTGATCCTCGATAGTACCGACGTAATTCGGTCGGTACCCAAAAAAGTACTTAGTTCGGTACCCAACCCTATGGGGATCGTTCATTTTTATTAATACTGATACCATTTTTGAGACTGCCTAATGATCCGAG
Source organism: Sander lucioperca (assembly GCF_008315115.2). Taxonomy (NCBI): domain Eukaryota; kingdom Metazoa; phylum Chordata; class Actinopteri; order Perciformes; family Percidae; genus Sander; species Sander lucioperca. The sequence goes on along the minus strand of NC_050192.1, from coordinate 27,454,980 downwards.
TCTTTATCGATACCATTATCGATACTTTGATTATTTGGTGGAAAGACTAGATGACAAACTCTTAATCTTAACAGAACTATTATTGCTTTTATTGCAAAAACTGTCAGTGTGTGACCGTTTGATTTCTTCTGTCTCCCGTCGCCGTTTTTGTTTTAACGAGCTGATGAAGCGGCCCACAGAGTGGTGCTCTCGGTAGCCAGTCCAAATATGTTTTGAATGATTTGCACCGGGGAGGCTAGTCTTTACCTATGGTTTTCACGCACACACTGAGCTCGTCAATCTTTCCAGTTCACGCATGTATCTATTTTTAGACATAACGTTCTATGATCCACTAGTCTCGATAGCAGTATCGATAAGCCCGACCCTTATTGATTTTTGGGTTTTGAGAAATTTGGAACCGGGTCTGGAGACCCATCCCTAATGTCATGTGCTGCAAAAACATTCTTTTTGGGGTGGGCAAGACAGACAGTGCAGACCCTAACCCTACATGACAGCAGTGCCCTGTGATCATTACCTGTTCGAATGGGACACTCCTGGCCAGCAGCTTAATGAGATCTCTGGCTCTCACGATGGCGTAAGGGTCATACGTTTTCTTAGTGGTGCAAACTGTGATGCTTCCCTCTATCAGGTCCAGAGTGGCTTTGATGTTCTAAAAATAACAAAAGATCCTTGTTACACAACGGGACAACCACTAGGTGCCTAAACCAAAACTAAACCACATAGCACAGGGCTGCAATTCAGCCTGACTAGGCCTGAAGGTAGTTAAGTAATCCAGCCAGCTTCAAGCTTACCATCATATGCATACTGGGATCAAGTACAGGCTTATATGACTATAAAGACTAAACGGAAATGAAATGTCACAGAAATGTATTGAAATCACATAGAACAATAACGACTATTCCTTTGGGCTTTTGAAAAGTGTTCTTCTAGGTGTTGGCAAACAGGGGGAAACAGAAATAAACTCTGTAACTAACAAAAATATAAAACTATTTAGGTTTTTTTCCCAGAAACGTCCACACGCTTTTATCCCAAAATGTTAGTTGTGTCCACTCTAATTCATTTTCTGCCAAAAATGATAATAAAATGATTTTTAGCACCTTGGGCTGCATAGTCCAACTGTTCAAAGCTTAATGATTGCATCGAGAGTCCAAAAGCAAAAGATCTGTCGTTATCTCCAAGTTTATCCACAACTTGTAAACTGTCACAACTCTAGCAAGAATCTGTTGCTTTCAAATATAGACATGTAGAATTTAAGAGCATGCTTAACAATCAAGCTTAATATAGTGGCTAATACAAATGGAAACATTAAGAGGAAATCATAAAATAGTCTGATTTCCCTTTTAGTCTTTTTTTTTTTTTTTTACAGTTTTATTCGCATGCATGTGGATCTATGTAAGGGACCAATGAAATCGATTTCCTTGTGCAAGCAAACGTATGTGGTCCAATAAAACGAATTCTGATTAAGATATGTTGTAGTCTGTTTTCAAAGCTTGAGCTGACTAGGTGAACTTACCGACTCTCCTAAAGCCTTCTCCACAAGTGGCCAGCACTCTTTCAGGTAGGCTTCTCTGTATTTGGGGAAGAGGGTTGCAAAGCTGCTCTCCTCCAGAAGACCACGGGGGTTGTCATCTTTGGTGAAAGACGGCTCTTTCCATCCATCAGGAACAGCCAGTAGTTCAGATTCATCCACTGCATGACACAGACAGGAGAACCATGGAGGGTTTGACAACCGTTTTCTCGCCCATACAACTCAACCCTGTCCATCTTCTCCATAATTCCACATGTCCAACACACCAATGCACAAATCCAGCACTCTGGTGTACAGTACTTTGGTTGTTTAAAGAGTGAATCTGTGTTTATATGGCAGTTACTCCAGAGCCCGCAGTATGTTTGGTACAATGCAGTTACAGCTTTCTAACAAAAATGTACAGAAAAAAGATTAAACGACGAAGGGTCCCACGTTACAGTGGTTGATGGTAGCTAACGGGAGCTTCTATCCAAAAGGGATGTTTCATAAAACAAAATCAAACTATGAATTATTTTACTTAGCGACATTGCAAGGGGAAAGGAAACATGAATTACTAGTAATATGCAACAACCTGCGTGTTTACAATGTCTGGACATTGCAAGAGTATTTGACAGTTTATCCATGTGCAAGCAAAGAACACAGGGATAACGTTAACGTCTGTGCGGAGTTTTAAACGTTAGCGTTACTGCAGTGATTCGGGGCATGTTTTAAGTTACAGTTCTGGAAACGTTTACACAAAAAATAATACTAATAACATTACATAACGTTAATCTAAAATGTTACGTTCCTGTTGTTTCCCTTAGGGTGAACTCAAAACGAAGCCAAAGAGGTTAAAGTTTAAAATTAAAATAAAAGAAGCAGCAAATATTTGCAACACACGACAGCTCACTTGTTAGCTTAAAGCTAACGTTATTTCATGCGTGCATTGCAACTGACTGATGTAAACAGGCCAAATAGACGAGCAAATTCAGATACGCTTTACAGTGAATGGGTCGCTGATATTAAAATAATGTCTAACTCGGCAGCATCCATTACATACCCAGGCTTTTAGTCTTTTTGGATTTTTTCCCTGTTTGTGCTTCACTCACGCCGTCTCTCGTCGTGGAGGACGCCATTGTTGTTGGAGGAAACCGGCTTCTTCTTCTTGTTTGGAGTTTACCGGCAGCTTGCCTCCTCAGTGTTGCATTACTGCCATCCTCTGGAATTAGTTAGCTCCTACACCGCCCGGTATGTCAGATTTTCCTCGTCAGTCCTTTTCTCTGAAGCCGACTCATTTCCTGGTTCTCCTTCTCCATAAACAACATGAACTCAAGGAGATAATTAACTTTCCCTGCTCCAGATTTCCCACTGTGGTCAGAAAGAACAGAGGAGACACTTTGTTTCTCTCACTATAACTCTAGAGTCGGTACTCGCTCTAAAGCTAAACGCCGTCACTCTCTCACTTCTCCCTCTACCACACACACACACACACACACACACACACACACACACACACACATATGCCGGTTCACGCACACACCAGTGCACAAGTATAAACATCAGGCCACTTACGTAGGCTACGGAGAAAGCTCTGTGTGGAGCCTCCGCACAACTGTAAAACAAGTCATCCTCCTGGCGACTTTTTTTGTCAAAAGTGACTAGCGACTTTTACTGGTGTTATTGGAGACTTTTGTGGTGTTTGGAGACTCGAAAACACGTGTCACAATCACTCTGTAGTTATGTGCTCAACGAGCAGCGGGTGCTGCCGTGAGCCCCTCCCCCGTCCAAAAGCCCTCACAGGCAGTGTTGCCAACTTAGCGACTTTGTCGCTAGATTTAGCGACTTTTCAGACCCCCTTAGCAACTTTTTTTCAAAAGCGACTAGCGACAAATCTGGCGACTTTCTGTAGAAAAGTCGCCAGTATTGTCCAGCGAGCACGCAAGGTATTTCTCTCCTGTAGCCGCCTTCTGTTCTGTAACAGAGGAGCAGCGGAGCAGCCTCTCCTCATGTGTAGCAGCACTGCGCACAGTGTGCAGGTAGTTAGAAGGGGAGGGGGGGACAGGGTGTGCGGGTGCTGGTGTAGGTAGGAGAGACAGCGGGACGCGACGGGAGAAAGACTCCGCTGAGCTGGCCTGGCCCTGGGCAAGCCAGCCTTCTTTGAGAATTCTTTATCGATCTTTTTCCCTCCCTTTGTAGAATAACATTTTTTTACTTCAAAGATAGGCTACCTATGTAATAATTATAAGGTAAAATAAATTCATGTATTGAATTTGTGATTATTTGGCTAAAGAGTTCTATTTCTTTTTATCTACCTTGCTGACAAAACCACTAAGCTTTATACAAATGATTGCGTAATGACGTCAAAAATATGCAAATGAGCGTATGGCGTCATCAAACGACTTTTAGCGACTTTTGGAGCTGGTGCTAGCGACTTTCATTGGAAAAGAGTTGGCAACACTGCTCACAGGCGGTCAGTCTCTCAGTAGCCTCGCGCAGCAGTCCCAGCCTGCAGAGAGGAGACACACACCACTCCGCGTCCAGGCTGCACACACGCACACATCGTTACATCATAGCCTCAACTTAATTAAAACACAACTAATCCACATCCAAATTATTTCAAAACCAAACAAAATAGAGAGATTTCTAGTGAGGACCAACAAGGCAACCGACGCACCACCAGCTGCAAAAAAGCATTGAAGGTACATTGAAGCATACCTGGCTCAGGTCTCACATTAACATCGCCTACCTGCAAGCTTCTGTCAAAAATGCAGATAATATGCCTACTGTTAGGCCTAGTAATAATAACAGTAATAAAGCATGAATTCATATCAGAGGTCTGGTGCCAATTCCCAATTATAGCAATAGCCTAGTAATGATAATAGGCCTACCTATCGCTACTGATGACAATAATAACAATAACAATAATAATAATAATAATAATAATAATAGTGTGGGCCTAAAAATAATAGCCTAGCCTAGGGCTATCTATCTATCTATCTATCTATCTATCTATGCAAGGTGGTGTAGTGGGGGTGGCGCCGGGAAGGGGGGGCCCAACTGCAATGAACCAGCTTTGGGGGGGCCCAGCTTGCAAAAGGTTGAGAACCCCTGACATATTTCATTGTTGACACATTTAACTTAGGCAGATCACCAACTTCAAGCCTAAAACCCCCCCACTCCTTCAATGACCGACACCTAGCCAATGACCTGAACGAGTTCTACTGTCGATTTGAAAGACAAAAGGACAGTCCTGACACCATCCCCCACGACACCTCCCTACAGCTACAGCCACTGTGCATCACCTCCACCTCGCCCACCTCAGCAGGGTCCTGGGCCCCCCCACCAATGCCCTCCTTAAAGGTCCCCTCCACCTCCACCCCCCCTCCCACCTCAGTGACGACTCTCTCCATTCACGAGAGGGACGTCAACAGACTGTTCAGGAGACAGAATCCCAGGAAAGCTGCTGGACCGGATGCTGTCTCCCCATCCAGCTTGAAGCACTGCGCTGACCAGCTGTCTCCAGTGTTCAGACATTTTTAACACCTCACTGGAGACATGTCACGTGCCAGCCTGCTTCAAGACCTCAACCATAATCCCTGTCCCCAAGAAGCCAAGGACCACAGGACTTAATGACTTCAGACCCGTCGCGCTGACCTCTTTGGTTATGAAGTCCTTTGAGCGCCTTGTGCTTTCACACCTCAAAGACCTCACCGACCCCCTCCTGGACCCCCTGCAGTTTGCCTACAGAGCCAATAGGTCTGTAGACGATGCAGTCAACCTGGCCCTCCACTACATCCTCCGGCACCTGGACTCCGCAGGAACCTACGCCAGGATCCTGTTTGTGGACTTCAGCTCTGCCTTCAATACCATCATCCCGGCTCTGCTTCAGCAGAAACTCTCCCAGCTTGGTGTGCCTGACTCCACCTGCAGGTGGATCACTGACTTCCTGTCTGACAGGAAGCAGCATGTGAAGCTGGGGAAACACATCTCCGACTCACAGACCATCAGCACCGGATCCCCCCAGGGCTGCGTTCTTTCTCCTCTGCTCTTCTCCCTGTACACCAACAGCTGCATCTCCAGTCACCAGTCCGTCAAGCTTCTGAAGTTTGCGGACGACACCTCCCTCATCGGACTCATCTCTGATGGAGACGAGTCCGCCTACAGGTGGGAGGCTGACCACCTGGTGACCTGGTGCAAGCAAAACAATCTAGAGCTCAACGCTCTAAAGACAGTGGAGATGGTTGTGGACTTCAGAAAGAACCCAGCCTCACCTGCCCCCATCACCCTCTGTGGCTCCACAATTGACACTGTGGAGTCTTTCCGCTTCCTGGGAACTACCATCTCCCAGGACCTCAAGTGGGAGCTGAACATCAGCTCCCTCGTCAAGAAAGCACAACAGAGGATGTACTTCCTGCGGCAGCTGAAGAAATTCAACCTGCCAGAGACAATGATGGTGCACTTTTACACAGCCATCATTGAGTCCATCCTCACATCCTCCATCACCATCTGGTACGCTGCTGCCACTGCCAAGGACAAGGGCAGGCTGCAGCGTGTCATTCGGTCAGCTGAGAAGGTGATTGGCTGCAATCTGCCGCCGCTCCAGGACCTATACGCCACCAGGACTCTGAAGCGTGCTGGAAAGATTGTGGCTGACCCCTCCCACCCCGGACACAAGCTCTTTGAGCCACTCCCCTCTGGCAGGAGGATGAGGTCCATTAGGACCAAAACCTCATGCCACATAAACAGTTTTTTCCCCTCCGCCACTAGCCTTCTAAACAAGGCTCGGAATCCATCCTGACTCTCTCCACACCCCACCTCTGGCTCCTCATGCCACTGTACCTACTCTGCTGTAGCGTCCCTTTTCATTACTGTTTAACTTATTTTACTATTTATTTAAATTTATTTTATCGTTATTAATACGTACTGTGTGTATATGTTTATACTTATATTGTTTATATCTTTTTATCCTTCTTATATTTGTATGTGTGACATGCTCCAACAACACCATGACAAATTCCTCGTATGTGCAACGTACTTGGCAATAAAGCCCTTTCTGATTCTGATTCTGATTCCAGTTGTGTTTAGTGCATTTAACAGTCCTGTGGGAGCAGAGCAGCCTGTCAGTTATAATGAAAGGTGCTTCTGATACATAATTATCTCTGCTGTGTGCTTCTGTCAGACTGATCTCACCTTCCATCCAGGTCTTCAATGTCCTTGATGAACAAGCCTCCCTGGTGTTTGCATTGATTCTTGCATGCTTTAAGGCCATTGCTGGTCTTGTAAATGATGTAACATTTTCCGTCTTCTGGGTTTTTCTGGAAATTGACTCCATCTTTGAGTGAGCCGACTGCTTCAGCATCCAGTGAAAGCAACACCTTTGCTCGTTGAGAGGTTATTTTACCTAAATATTAGACCACACCAAGTACATATTAAATTTAAAGTAGAGTTGAAATGTAAGCAGAGAACCACCTTCCTTAGCGCAACTAAGTTCCATCTGTAATATTTTTGGCAAGCAACCATAAATGTCAACAACCCAGCCCTCTGATAACGCCTTAAACATTTCTCAATCAAACAGATGGTACATATTCTTATTACATGTACAAACAATTGTTTTTTGTCTTTGATAAATTGATTTTATATTTTATTAGCAGCTGTGCCTGTAAAAGAAACTCACTATATTGGGTTTTGGCGCATTAGTGTTTAAGAAGAGGAGGCATCACCCAGATGAAAGATCTTGTTATAATGGGATTCATGCTGTCAGTCGTTACCGCCCTAAAATGAATTACCTGTAAGTCAAACAAAGAGAACAAACTGGAAGATTGGGTGCAGCATCACACCAAGATTCAATCACAAGAACTCTCTGCTGAGGTAAGACGCGTGATAAATAAAGCTTAAAGTATAATTAAAGTTTAATTTTATAGACATCGTGAAAACTACATGTTGCCACTAACCTTTCTAATGTACATGTGTATACTTTTGAGGTACTTGTAATTGACTTTTACTACTTCCATTTGATGCTACTTTAAACAACTACATTTTACAAGGAAATAGTGTACATTGTACTCCAGTACATTTACTATGACTATTGTTACTGATACGTTGTTGATTAAGATTTACATCAGTTCATAAAACCATGCATTCAATTTGCATACATTCTTTATGAAAGTAAACGATGGGCTGATTTTCTACTTTACATACTTCTACTTCCACCACTTATCTATAGTAATAAATCATATTTTATTTGATTATATTTTGTATTAATCTGAATCTGTAATGTAACTAGTAACTATAATTCTGGAATAAATGTAGAGTAACAAGGTCAAAATCTAGTAGTTCATGGCTGGATGGTAAAATTGTGGATAAGTTGTTATATATATATATATATATATATATATATATACACACAAATATAAATCAACCATTGTGTCCCTGAGCAAGACACTTAACCCCTAGTTGCTCCAGAGGCGTGCAACCTCTGACATATAATAATATATAGCAATTGTAAGTCGCTTTGGATAAACGCGTCAGCTAAATAACATGTAATGTAATGTAAAATATATATATATATATATATATATATATATATATATGTAATGTTTGCCTATTTGGCATACCCAAATGGAATGTTTTTAAAATAGAACTGTGAGGCCAAAATACGTGTATGAGGCTTTCCATGTTTACTGTCCAACAAACTGGACGAACTACTGAGGAAGAAGATATCTCTACATCTGCTGTTTTGTGCTTGAGAGATATGTGGCTCGGTGAACTGATACCATACAACTGGCTGATTTCCAGCTGTTCAGAGCAGACGTGACATGGCTCTTTCCAGCAAATCAGAAGGCGGAGGAATCTGTTTTTACACTAAAGACCTTTAGTGTAAAAAAGTCTCTTTCTCTGTCAAGCACAAAACGGCAGATATATATATATATATATATATATATATATATATATATATATATATATATATATATATATAGTTTATATATATATATATATATATATATGTGTATATATATATATATATATATATATATATATATATATATATATATATATACACACACAAATATAAATCAACCATTGTGTCCCTGAGCAAGACACTTAACCCCTAGTTGCTCCAGAGGCGTGCAACCTCTGACATATAATAATATATAGCAATTGTAAGTCGCTTTGGATAAACGTGTCAGCTAAATAACATGTAATGTAATGTAAAATATATATATATATATATATATATATATATATATATATATATATATATGTAATGTTTGCCTATTTGGCATACCCAAATGGAATGTTTTTAAAATAGAACTGTGAGGCCAAAATACGTGTATGAGGCTTTCCATGTTTACTGTCCAACAAACTGGACGAACTACTGAGGAAGAAGATATCTCTACATCTGCTGTTTTGTGCTTGAGAGATATGTGGCTCGGTGAACTGATACCATACAACTGGCTGATTTCCAGCTGTTCAGAGCAGACGTGACATGCAAGCAAATCAGAAGGCGGAGGAATCTGTTTTTACACTAAAGACCTTTAGTGTAAAAAAGTCTCTTTCTCTGTCAAGCACAAAACGGCAGATGTAGAGAAATCTTCTTCCTCAACAGTAGCAGTAGTTCGTCCAATTTGTTGCACAGTAAACATGGAAAGCCTCATACATGCATTTTGGCCTTACAGTTCTATTGTAAAAATGTTTCCATCTGGGTATACCAAACATTACCTAAAAGGGCTGGATTTATTAACATACGTAATGTCTGGGAGTTCTATGTGAACTCATGAAAGCCATTACAGTACACTAGCTGTGTGGTCGTGCCAGGCTTTGGAGCAGCAAGCTGTGGGTCCAGAAGACTGAAGTTTTCTCCAGATTATATGGAAATCAAACTCTCCTTTACTAAAAAAGAAAGAAAAAAACACACACTGAAAAACGACTGACATGAAAAAGGAAAGAATTAGAACATTTTCATTGAAAAAAGAATGAGAATGCTTAAATAAATAAATATGTAATAATATAAATATTTTTTTTTCATAACTTTTTTCAGTATAATTAACTAATTGAACATCTTTGATCTTTGTAGTCAGAATGAAAACAGATATGTGTGGTACTTTTTAGGTCACCTTTGCAGAGTACGGCATCAGATTGCACAGTCCATAGGTTTGTAAAGATGTACATTATGTTGCACAGGGAAAATGAGAGGATCACCTGGTTATGAATCATAATGTTCAACGGTTAGGATACAATACAAATTTCCTGGGTGACTAGATTTAGCTTAGTCATTATAATTCTTATAACGGCTGACACACTATTTGTTTAGAGATTTCTCATTTTTGTAGCAATATAAGTAATATCCTTTAGTATAACAAGGTGTCAGTTACCCCATTGTTTTTGTATTCATTTTTTTAATCCAGTACTGGAGGAAGTGCTCACGGTGCTAAGCTGCATCCATTGATGAAGAATATCATGAAGGCCAGAGATTGTATTAGAAAGAAGTACAGCGCCATCTTCCTCTTTCTGGCTGTGGCTGTTTTAGTCCTTGTGCTACGTAACATGGAGGTCCTGGAGGTGAGAACTTGGTTTTAGTAGAAAAGTTAAAGGGTTGATCTTATTTGAAATGTTTAATTTTAGTCCATTTCACTGTATTGTTTTCAAATGTGTTCAATGTGTATATATTTTTGCTTTGTTTAGTTAATTAGCTTTAAGTGCATTAATCACCATCTCTCTGTAGACCCCCAGCCAGTTTCAGCATGAGGTGAACTCCACCATCATCGCCCCAAGAGTTTCCACTGACCCTGATGTGCATCGGAGCTTCTGCACCTTCCAGCCACTGTCCCCTAAGGACGCTGTGGAGGAACGCCTCCTACTAGACTCCATTGCTTGGCCTGAAACTCCACTATTGCCAGCTCCTCTTATCCTGGAGCAGACCAGTGACCCAGCTCACAGCACCTTCACCATTCTCCCAGGGAGGGGGGGAGGACAGTGGCACATAGGGGATCAGCTGGAGGTTAGGATCAATATGTCTGATTTCCAGGGCCGTCCCAAGAAGTCTGGGGGAGACTTGTTACTCGCCCGGCTGCACAACCAGAAGCTTGGTGCAGGTGTGGCTGGAGAGGTGGTGGATCATCTAAATGGCAGCTACTCTGCTGTATTCTCTTTACTCTGGGAAGGAGACGCGCAGGTTGAGGTGATGCTATAGACTATTTTTTTTTGTTATCTATCTTCTAACTGATTGTTTACTAAGACCCCTTAGTTACTCTTGCTATGTCTATTACATTTTATTTCTCGCACGGCATGTGCAATTTATAATGATACCTGTTGCAGATTTACCATTAGAATTTCAGAAACAATGGGACCTTTTCATTAGCTTTAGTGTTAGCTTTGTTGCACCTGTTAGGGCAGGACTAATGACAGCTTTATCATTCTTATTGCTAGAAAAGATTTCTGACCTAATAAATTTACATCTGAGCTGTGGCCCACCGTCAAAGTGAGCCAAGGACTAATCAGCCAGATTAACTGAAATCAACTGTGTAGGTGTTCAGAGTGGGTGTGGTCATGCTGTATTACTCCAGTAGCTCCCATTTGGTGCTAAAACAGTCTCATATCAATTAGAAACTTGTGACACACAACGCATAAATAAATGCAAAGTGATTTGTATCTGTAAATCTGTGTTGTATCTTCGCCTCTAATTTGTGACTTGAATCTGTTAAACAGTGCACAAATAAATGCAGAGCTATGGAAGTAAATCAGTTTCATTGGATTTTGAATTAAAAAGCCATTGAATTTCTAGCACTGAATATTTATGCAATGAAATTAGGTATCTGAATTTTTTGCCTCTGAATTTTACTCTTCAAATTTTCAACAACTAATTTTCACCTTTATTTTTCTAAGTTCATAAATTCAGAATAAAAAATTCAACGTAAAGAAATTCAATATAACAAATTCAGATGCAAAATGCAATGTTTAAAATTCAACAAATATATTTTGCCATTTATCTTATAATGGATAATTGTGTTTTGTTATTTAAACAAACGATTGAGGAAACAAACTTGTCCATGAGTCTATTGAGAGACTTCCAGCTGACAGCGAGCGAGCGATCCCGGCCACCACCAGCTGGCTGTCACGTCAGACTGGAGCGTCTCAAGTCCAACAACATCGGAGCAAATGTGCAATTCGCCATCAACTTTTGTAAAACTGTCCATATTCAAACTCTACACAGTTGATTTCTCGCATAAAAAAGTCTCAAAAGTGAATTTAGTGATGAAATAGCAGACTAAATATTTGTTGGCTTTTCAATGCATAAATATTGAGTGCTAGAAATTCAATGGCTTTTTAATTTCAAAATCCGATGAAACTGATTTACTTCCATACAGAGCGATTCGTATCTGTGTCCATTCCTCTAATAAATTCTCTTATTTCATCATTTGTAAATTAACTCAGTATTTTTCAATAGAAATATATTTGAAAACCTATTTGTGTGGATCCTTTTGAGACTGTTTTTCCACGCCCTGTGTTCCAAACAACTTGTGTCTCAAGTGACAAACCAGCGCTCTCCAGTAGATGGCGGTAATGCCAAAAAATAAAAATTTGTGGAAAGTATACAGCAATGATTTACAGATATAATCACTCCGCATTCATTTGTGTATTGCGTTAAGTCACAAATCACTTTGCATTTATATGTGCATTGTTTCACGAGTTTCAAATTGATACGAGACTGTTTTAGCACCATGCATTCTAAAGGACAAAAAAGGAACAAATACGCTGTCTGAAACCTTTTTCGTCAAAAAACCTGCTACCTGTGAGTGCCGATCGACGAAACTGTGTTTTTGTACGTAGACAAATAACAATCCAATCCAATCCAATCCACTTTATTTATATAGCACGATTTTAACAAACACAAGGTTTCCAAAGTGCTGCACAAAAAGATAAAACAGAAATAAGTAGAATAAATAAAATACAAAAACACAATACAAATATACAAGTATACACATAAGATCAACACTCTACCTGGTGTTAAAAAGCCAAAGAAAAGAGGTGGGTTTTAAGAAGATTTTTAAAATTAGACAAAGAGGAGGCCTGTCTAATGTGCAGAGGCAGTCCATTCCAAAGTTTTGCCAGCTGCCTTAACTTGAAAAAGCTAGACTTCATCACAGCTTTAATCTGGCTGTCAAATTTGAGGTCTGAGTCCACTTTTACCCCCAAATTTGTCACAATTGGCTTGCGATACTGTCCCAGAGAACCCAGATCAACTGGGTGGGGGTCACAGACGAGCCACCAAAGACCATGACTTCTGTCTTTTCTTCATTAAAATTTAGAAAATTTAAAGACATCCAAGCTTTAATGTCATGTAAACACTGTAGCAGTGGGTTAACAGAGTAAGAATCAGATTTTTTGAGGGGGACGTAGATCTGGCTGTCATCCGCATAGCAGTGAAAAGAAATGCCATGTTTCCTGAGAATGGAACCAAGTGGGAGTAGATATAGAGAAAATAAAAGAGGGCCAAGCACCGAGCCCTGTGGGACCCCACATGAGAGAGGAGCAGTGGAGGACACAGAGTCATCAAGGCCGACACAGAAAGTCCGATGTGACAGGTAGGACCTGAATCATTCCAGTGCTGTGTCACCGACGCCCACCCACTGCTCCAAACGAGCAATGAGGATGTCATGGTCCAGTGTAACAAATGCTGCAGTCAAATCTAAAAGTACAAGGATAACACAGTGACCAGAGTCAGTAGCTAAAAAGATATCATTAAAAACTCTTAAAAGCGCTGATTCTGTGCTGTGCAATGTTTTAAAACCAGATTGAAAAGTTTCAAGAATATTTTGTTCATTTAAAAAGTCCATGAGCTGGGAATATACAATCTTCTCTAAGATTTTAGAGAAGAAGGGCAATTTGGAGATAGGCCTAAAATTTGCCAAAATAGTAGGATCCAGCCGAGGCTTTTTTTAATAAAGGCAGCACAACTGCATGTTTAAGATTTACAGGGACTACTCCAGAGGAAAGACTGCTATTAATAACTGTGAGACAAGATGGCCAACAGTGGGAAAAACCTCCTTAATAAATCGAGGCGGGACAGTATCATCAGGAGAACCCGAGGGCTTCAGATGACCCACAATCTCCTGCACAAAAGGCAGGGTCACAGGCTCAAACGTGTCGAACACAGCAGGGCAGGGGACAAACACCGAAGGATCAGAAGCAGAAGGTGAAATAAGTGCTCTGGTAGAAGTGACTTTATTAATGAAGTAGTGAAGAAAATCCTCACACACAGCAGGAGAGGCCTCAATTAGTCTGTGATACATTTAGAGCCGAGTTGATAACTTTAAACAACACACAGGGTTTACAACAGTTTAGAAGAACAATATCAGAAAAATTATTTCTTTTTGCCTCTTTCACAGTGGATTGGTAATGACGCCAGCAATCCTTCAATATTTGAAAAGACACTTGCAATTTTTCCTTTTTCCACTTTCGCTCAGCTCTTCGATAATCCTGTCTGGCAGTGCGGGTTGTTTCATTCAGCCAAGGCTCTGATTTGGCTTTCTTCTGCCTGGTCTTTAATGGAGCCGCAATGTTTATAGCAGTTTGATAGGTGTCGAGAAACCATAAGTTAAGAGCCTCTGTATCCTCACACACAGACTCGGGAATGACGCAGATCTGGCTGAAAACTGTGGAGAAGTGAGCAGCAGTGGAAGGGTTAATAACTCGACATCTGCGAGTAGCAACGCAAGGTTTAACTGTGTGACAGCAAACAGCAGCTTCAAAAAGTACAGGCATATGATCCAAGAAAAAAGCGTCACAGACCACCAGGTTAAGAACAGGCAAACCATAAGATAAAACAAGATCAAGTGTATGACCATGTTCATGTGTAGGCCCAAGTACAGACTGTACGAGATTAAAAGAGTCAATGATGTTTAAAAAGTCTTGCACCAAAGGGTTTTCAGGGCAACACACATGAATATTACAATCTCCAACAATAAGGACCCGGTCATATTTGGGCATAATATCAGCCCAAAACACAGAAAATTCAGTTAAAAAGTCTGTTGTATTTGGGAGGCCGGTAGACCACAGCACACAGCACCGTGTGAGAATGCCCCAGCTCAAACAAACTGAATTCAAAGCTGGTGAAGAGGGATGACAGCGATAACGGTTTACATTTAAAGTCACTTTTAAAAACAGTCGCAATTCCTCCTCCACGGCCAGACGTTCGAGGAGAGTTAAAAAAAGCAGCACTCATCAGGTAAAAGTTCTGTGAAGACACTAGACTCATCAACACTCAGCCAGGTTTCGGAGATGAGAGGAAATCCAGTTCCCAGGATATGAAGAAATCCTTAAGGATAAATGATTTATTCGCAAGCGATCTGGCGTACATACAATATGCAAACATAATGATGACATAACCTAAGTAAATTCAAGAAAGGCACTTAAATACACAGTAAGAAAAGAAAGTAAAAAAATAACTAAAAAATACAGTAAAAGAGATTGAATTATTTTATTAATAATTTGGATAGACTCAAAATAATTCTGAAATTCAATTCTAAAGTGATTAAAAGCTGGATTTTTTTGTTTTGTGATGTATTGTTTTGTTTGTTATAATAATATAGAATTACATCTTTTACTTCTAATTTAATTACCTGAAATAGTAAAATTTTTTATACCGTTTTTTTATTTTTTATAAAGTATACCGACACTCCCAGAATAAATGTATAATAGTTTCTTCTTCAATTTTACAAAATTCACATGTATTGTCCACAGCCACAAATCTTGAAAAACAAATATTGTGCAAAATTTTATAATGTAATAATTTCAATTTATTGGGGAGGTTATATTTGGGTCTGACTTGATCCCGACTTGCTCTGATGTCATGCACACGTGGACAACGATTACCTCATTAGATCAAGGCAGATGCATGTTTTAGAGCCAGGCGCTGCAATTGCTTTCCATCGACTGCAAGACCCAGGGCATGATGGGAAATGCCTGGCTCTCGATTTCCTGGTTGAAAGACATGTTTCCCCGGAACGGTTTGAAACGGCTTTGAGATATGTTTTCTCTCGCTTGGTGGGTGTGTCTCTGTGTGGCAACTTAAAGATAACATTTCATGACAGTATTTTAAATCTGAGGGTTCACAAGGTTCAAAGAGGTCCTCACAAATCTCTCAATGTTCTATCGCCTCTGCAAAGCTCAAGTTGGAAAGTAAAAGGGCTAAACTGTTGAGGAGATGTGCTTTTTATATGTACTTTTAACACATCTTTTACATGTGCTTTTAACTCTGGTTCTCTATCTTCTCTATCTAGGTGACACTGGCTCACCCTAGTGAGGCTATCACAGTGCTGAAAAGGCTGAACAGTCAAGAACCGGACAGGATTGGCTTCAAGAGCCTCTTCCGCTCAGGCTCAATCTCTGAAACTACCATCTGTAACGTTTGCCTACGTCCAACCCAGCAGCCGCAGTGCAACCACACTGACCTCCGTACAGGCGAGCCTTGGTTCTGCTACAAGCCGAAGAACCTGAGCTGTGATGCCAGGATCAACCAGGCAATGACACACTACAAAGGAAACCTCAGGACCAACGAGGAGAAGCTCTTTCAAAGGTGAGGGAGCAGAGAGACAGGAGTGGCATTTTGAGTGACTTCTAATAAATACATACATCTCCTTGGTGGGAAGTTTCAAAAGTTTGTAACTACAGGCAGTTAAGATTGAATCTAAAGATAAGTAACATCACCGTCCCTTTTTGACCTGGTATTAAAATTTAATTTGAGTGATTGTATCACAAGTGGACAGCTCTAAGTACAAGATAAGGTGTAATACCCATAGGATGCATTGACAACGCCATCAGACCTGCTAAGACCACATTCAGAGGTGGTCTGGGACACATGTGCCCACATTCTTATAGCAATGTGTACCATTACATGGCTAACCTAACCTGGGCTCGTACCACAAAGAACACACAGCTAGCCTAGCTGTGTTTGCATTTAGCATAAGAATGAGACCTGTGCTTGCCTGGATGAGTGTATACTTTTCTACCTGAGAGGGGTTGTGCTGTGTTAAACTGACTCACCATGCCGCTGTTTTAATTCACGTTCCGGAGCCAGGCCTGATTGCTTCTGTGTCCTCGCCGTTGGGAGTGACCCCTCCTTTAGGGACTCGGCACGCCCTCTCTCCGTGGTGCTTGTGTATTAAGTCACCTCTTGTAGGGCACCACTTGAAAACATCAAGAAAAGGGAGCCAATTAAGTGACTTAAGTCTCATAAAGTATACTAAACTATCAATTTGGAGTTACTAGTGCAGTGCCTGTTTGGAACGGACCAATTGCTTGGTTCCCAGTTTATTTTTTCCACAACCTTCTCTCACTATAAGAGCTGTTCAATCAGGCGCAGCTGTGGCTGATCTAGAGATTCAGTGTGTCATTCTTTTTGTGTAGCCAGCACACATCCAGGTACATATATGACCCGGGCAGAGGGCTCAGCCTGCTAGGGAAGATGCTTCAGTGCGCAGAACAGACAGATAAATGTGCACGATTGCCAGCAACACAACATGCTGGAGAGCCCAAGTTCATCTACTGTGTGTTGAAAATGTATTTGGAGTTCGAACAACAAAACAAAAATAGCAGATGGAAATTATAAAAAAGCAATTGATTCTATAATCTAGATCGGGAGTTTACCGTAGCAGCAGCAGCAAACAACTGGAAACTTTTTTACAATTTTTGTCTGATATTTCACCACTAAATTCACTATTGAGACTTTTTTATGCAAGAAATTAACTGTGTAGAGCAGTGGTTCTCAACCGGGGGGGCGCGGACACTCTCCTGGGGGGGCGCGAGTAGGCTACACCACATCAACCACCAGGGGAGCACCAAAGCCATGCAGTCCATGGGATTGATTCGGCAGCTTTTGCTGTGTGCTCACCCTCGCCTGCTGAGCCTGAGGGCAATGTACTTACCAGGCGCACAGAAAGGGGTTGCAGATCTCCTGTCCCGCCAGCGCCCCCATCCGAGAGAATGGAGACTTCACCCAGAGATTGTACAAGCCAGCTGGCACAGGTACGGCGTGGCGGATGTGAATCTTTTTGCCTCCCAGGCAACGACACCCTGCCCCCTCTGGTTTTCTTTCGGGGAACCGAGTCCCCTAGGCCAGGATGCTCTGGCACACGCATAGCCCATGCAGCTGCTGTACACTTTCCCGCCTCTGCCATTAATATTGCCAACACTGGACAGGGTGTCTGCAGCGGGACACGAGATACTGCTAATAGCCCCCAGATGGCCAGGAAGAGTATGGTTTCCAGTGTTACACCAACTTCTACAGGGAGAGCCTTGGTGCCTTCCGGTTAGGTTATTGTCCCAGAAATTATTGCGATAAACAATAATATTGTCGTTCTGAGACCATTTTCATCTAATATAATGATAATGACATAATAATGCAGGTACACCTTTTCAAAGATCAATAAACTTTTATTTCTAAAGAATATTTAACACTGGAACTGGAAGACATTTTAAATATCCACAATATGTCTTTGATCTCCTTTAGTATGTCGTCTTTCACGCTGTTGTACAGTTGTGGAATTGCCGTTTGTGACCCGTATGTTCTCCCAGGTAATTCATACTGGCTGTCAAATGTTTGCAGCATTAGTCGAGTGTTTGTGATAGACTACAGACTCTGTACTGCATTTAACAATTATTTATTAAACACTAAATATTAAATTTAAATAATACATTATATCTACCTATTTCTATGTGACTATCTGCCACATGGCGAGTAAATGTTTGTACCAAAATAGTTCTGTTTTTCAGTCTTCATTTTGGCGAAGGTGCAGCTATACTTTCTTCTGCTCCTCTGCACGTCGGAACTTCGCGGTGGGGGGGGGGGCGACTCACAAGAGGGTTCACTCCTCGTTACGCTAAGGAACCGAGAGTGGTCCTCCAGTCTCTGGTAGAGAGAGCGAGAGCGAGAGCGAGCGAGCGAGAGAGAGAAGGAAAACAAACAAGCATGCAAATGGAAATTATCGCGGCCGGAACAATCGAGCTAATTTTTTTTATCGTGCGATTAATTGATTTATTGACTATCGCGACAGGCCTACTTCCGATGCGACGGGATCTCCTCTCACAGTTGGATGGCCAAATCTGGCACCCGAACCCATCTCGGCTGAAACTTTGGGTCTGGCCTCTGAAGGGCCGGATCCATTGATAGGGCTCTGTGAGCCAGCAGTCGTGCGGACTATTCACAGTTCTCGGGCACTCTCCACCAATGTGCTCTATACTAATAGGTGGAAGCTGTTTGCCAAGTGGTGCCGAGCTCAAAATTGGGAGCCAACCCAATGCTCCATACCGGGTATACTCAGTTTTCTCCAGTCACTCCTTGATCGGGGCCTCGCAGCCTCCACAATCAGGGTGTATATTGCCGCCATCTCATATATGCACAATAGAATGGAGGGCGTGACTGTTGGGTCCCACACTCTGGTGACCCGCTTCCTAAAGGGGGCTCAGCGATTGAGGCCTCCTCGGCGAAACCCAGTGCCCTCCTGGGACTTGCCCCTTGTTTTGCGTGCACTGTGCAAACCCCCGTTTGAACCCCTGGGGGGTATAGAGTTAAACTGGCTGTCCATGAAGACAGCCTTTCTCTTGGCCATTACATCAGCAAAGCGGGTAGGAGAGCTACATGCTCTTTCCATGAACGGAGAGTGTCTGCATTGGCATCCGGGGGGTACGGGAGTAACTTTATGGCCGAACCCCTCTTTTCTCCCAAAGACTTTTTCGTCCTCATACATCAACCATCCCCTTAGACTGGCAGCCTTTGAACCCCGAGATCGGGGGTCTGAACTAGGGTTGAGCATGGAGGATTCATGGAGACCGCCCAAATCCGGCAGTCTGACGCATTGTTTGTCTGTCATACAGGGCCAAGACGGGGCCTTGCCCTGTCCAAACAGCGGCTGTCGAGATGGATAGCCGAGACCATCGGCCATGCTTACAAGTGCAGTGGTCTTCCAAGCCGTTCTCATGTTCGGGGGCACTCCACCAGGAGTGTGTCTACATCGTGGGCAGTCCTGCGGGGTGTGCCCCTCTCTGACATTTGTGCAGCAGCTTCATGGGCCTCACCCTGCACATTTGCTAGATTCTACAGGGTTAATGTTGTACCGCATAACCCAGTGGCTGCAGCGGTACTTCCTACACCTTCGCAGCATCCCTAACAGGCAGGTAACAATTCCTCCTGACTTTGTTGATATTAGCCATCCAGGTGCTGAAAGCACCACCTCTGGCGGTCAGTAGAAACGAAATAGAACGATGGTTACGGATGTAACCGCGGTTCTATGAGTTTCGGATGACCGCCAGAGCCCGGCAGTCACTCGGAATTTCCACGAGAAGATTGCCAAGACGTCACTTCCTGGGTGGGCCTGCCCTTTGTGCATACACAGGGCATACGTCACCCAGGTCACAGGTGACTTTGTTGATACAAACACTCGACCTGCACATGCACATGCATGCACGTGCGATGGATATCCAGGTACTGAAAACACCGCCTCTGGCGGTCATCCGAAACTCATAGAACCGCGGTTACATTCGTAACCATCGTTTGTACTGTCAGTGAATAGCACAGAGTGAAAGTCAAGGTTTTCTTTATATCTAGTGACAATGATCATGTCGTTAGTTCAGAAAAGTACCGGTAAACTTATCTAGATCTAGAAATAGAAGGCATCATGCTAGCTATGGGCTTGCCAGTCCCACATATGAAATCCCCCAACGTTGTAAACACATTTTCGATTAGATATCTCACGTTTTGATGGTAGCCTACTAGCTCCAGTAACAACATATTTGCCTAGTGTTTATTTATTACTTGGACGGGGATGCTGTTTGGCTTTTCACAAGTTTATAGACAGCTAGCTAACGCTACGCTGATGTTTTGCTAACGTTAGCACAACAGCGTTAGCCTAGACAGCTAGGTAAATATTACGACTGCCTTCGGAGTTTCCTGTATCTGCGTGGGCAACAATACAGTCGTGGTTAGCTCGCCGAAACAACTGCCGATTGCCGAAGATGCTGGCTGCCTACGCAACGTTAGCTAATTCTGCTAGCATACGTACAGGCTAACTATAGCCAGTTAGCTTTGTGTGTAACGTAACAAAAACCCACCCATCTCGTAGGAGCGAAGCTTAACATTTTATTCAATAAAAGTATGGTAAAAAAGGAGCACTAACGCCACAGGTCTTATGTTGACAACGTGGATGCAGATATAGGAAACTCCGAAGGCAGTCGTAATATTTACCTAGCAGTCTAGCCTAACGCTGTTGCGCTAACGTTAGCAAACGTCGGGGTAGCTAGCTGTCTAAACTTGTGAAAAGCCGAACAGCATCCCCGTCCAAGCTGTGTTTCACTTTCCCTCCAATATTATTATAACAACACAACCAAATACATAAACGCGCTGCAAATATGAAACGATGCAAAAAGAAAAGCACGCAAACCCAGAAAACAGATGCAACAAAAAAACGCTGCATCCAGATTACACAACGGAAGTTCTCCAGACCTCTAGAGGGAGCAGCTAGTGGAACAGCTGGATTTTCGACCCCACCTGGAGAGAGCGCTCTGCCTTTTTATTAGAGTTGGGTATGGCTGCAGCCTGGAGAACTCCATAGACTGTATATTAAATTCATATTATTATTATTAATAATAACATAATATATTAATAATATACAGTCTCATGCCCTCCCGGCTGGTCATCCCCAAGCTTCGGCTTTTCAAAATAAAAGCTTGCGTCTGGTCCGCTATGTCTTTGTACTTTGGTGTGTTGGATGTTTGTGAACTCTTGATCCCTGTCAACCACTGTAGTATACACATAATAAAGACACATGGACTCGGTCAAGACCAAAAACCATATTTTGCAAGACCAGTGGCACAGACCGAGACCAAAGACAGTGAACCGAGACGGTGCTTTCATCTGTTGTCTCCCCAACGTGACGTAATGCAATGCATTGTGGGGGAAAAGAGAATCATTTCAAACCTCTGTAAAATAGTACTACTTTTACTTAAATGTTTATTACCAAGAAGCAAATTGCGCAAATTCATTAGAAAATAAACCCTCCAATATGGGCTTTAATGGGATATTTGCAACTGCAACATACCACAGACCTTGCGGCTCAAACCTCTCGATATACCGACGCGGTACATTGCCATTGCAAATATCCCAGTGCCCTAAAGGATTTTTGACAACCTCTGGTCCGTCTGGTTTTATTTTCTATAAAATCTTGTAAAACATCAACCCTATTGTCCAGAGTCAATGTATGAATATAATTTCTTTTCAGGAAAAACTGGGCTATTAGAATATTTGTGCTGCAGTGAGGTCACTTGAATGTTAAAAAGGTTGTAGGACCATACAAGACAAATAAATAAATAAAACAGAACATGAATCTCACAGATATATATTGATATCACACACACAGCAATGCCACACAAGCATTTGTGTTGTCTAAAACAGTTCTATATATTTGGAGTCTTCCAGTGCAAAAATAAACATATTGACCATTATAACTCATATAAAGGACAAACTATTTACATTTCTTACATACAGTGTATCAATCTTGGATTTAACAGTATGGATTAATTGCACAAAGACCCCGAAAAACTCTGGACTTCTAGGCTGGATACAAAACCTTCTGTAAGGGCTAGGAAGAAAACAAAAACATCAGCAGAAAGGGGCGACTGTTAGCTTGTAAGTTTCTACTAGTTATAATTATAAAATTATTAAGTTATGAATCTGAAGTGCCGTTTGGCGTCTTATACGACGCGCTCGACCTCATAAGTGGGAAAAAGGGCCCAAACTAGTCTACGTTGACTTTAGCGCCTCCTAATGGCCGATCTTTACCAAATTTGGTGCAGAGCCTCAGAGCGGCATGCCGAACAAGCATCACAAGTTTCGTGTTGATAGCATTTATACAAATTTCCCATTTAAATGCATTGAGTTATTGGCCAAAACAAATAAACATTGATTATAGCGCCGTCTTATGGCCAATCTTCGCCGTATTTGGTACAGAGCATTGTAGTGGGATGTTGAACAATGATATCAAGTTATTTGCTGATAACTTTTAATTTGGCCGAGATATATGTGTGTGTGGTAGCTAACTAGGAAAATTAGTTTGGTCGTCAAATGTGCATACTTTTATGTAGCAAAATTCTTTTAATAATTTTTGGTCAGGTCCATCTGGCGCTGCTACCTACCAGGTTTGGTGCAGATCTGTCGCACGGCCTAGGACAAGTTTGAAAAAGTTGGTTTTGCGCATTGCGCAATATTGCGAAAAAACTTCTTAGCAGAAATGGGCCGTGGCCTACACCATGTGATTCAGCTTAATTCAATGAACACGTGGATGTAAGGTTTTCTAATGTGCGATGTGTAATGTGGGCGTTATAGGCAAAAACACGTTTGACGTCATTATAGCGCCACCATGTGTAATTTTTGGTAAGTGAGGTCATTACCCCTCGGAGAGAAGAACGCGCCGAGTAGAATAGTATTTAAACTGTTTGGACAAAGGATTCGGGGCACAGTTTGCAGAGCTTTAAGAGCAAGGTAAACTGTTGCCCACAGCTGTTTACTAGCTAGTTGCTAACTTTGTTTGTCTGCTGATTAGAAATAGGTAGTACACAATTGGAGCTGATGAAGAAAACAGATGCCTGCTGCATCTTATAAAATATGTTGATGAAAGCAATAACACTAACCAAAATAATAAAGTTGCTGGGGTCACAAAATGCAGTGCAAGATTTTTGTCCAACTTTCTTGTAGTTCTGTTGATAATGTTGTGGTTTGTGTAAGATATACTGTATAATGCATGCTTTTCTGCAGTGGTGTCAACATGAAAGTGTACATACGGGCTTCAGGACCTGCCAGTGTCACCGTGTTGCCAAAAAAGGAAGGTAAATCATGATTTTTACTACTTTAACTGCCAATTATAATAATTCAATACTGAATTTGCTATGACAATGAAAGTAAAATAGGTAGAGAAAAAACTTTTGTAAAGAACCTAACACTTTATAAAAATAAAGGTATGGACAGGTTTTTCCAAATCTGGCTGAGGCATAAGTCCTTTAACCCTTGATATAAGGTGATAGTAAGATGAATTAGTAACTTATTAAAGCAGCCATATTATGCTCATTTTCAGGTTCATAATTGTATTTTAAGGTTGTACCAGAATAGGTTTACATGGTTTAATTTTCAAAAAACACCATATTTGTGTTGTACTGCAGTGCTCTCTGTCACTGCTGCAGATCCTCTTTTCAGCTGATCTCTGTTTTAGCTACAGAGTGAGACCTCTTTTCTTCTTCTTCTTCTGTACTATCTTTGATTGCACTGCACATGCGCAGTAGCTCAGATGTAGATCATGTCAGCTAGCTAGCTCCATAGACAGTAAAAGAAAGGCTGTTTCTACAACTTTGGTCAGTTACAAGGCAGGATTAGCTGGGAGACTTCTAAATGAGGGCGCACATGGAAGTAGTTCTTTTGTAGATTATGGTGAACTTGTGTGTGTTGTAGCAGTGCTTTGCTATTGAGGACGAGGTAGCATGCTAGCGTTAGCATTACCATGCTAACGCTACGAGCTAATGGTTGCGGTTAGCCTGCTTGTTTCGGCTTGTGACGTCACAAGCCGTGCCGATTTTGAACAGCTCACCCAGAGACTGAAGGCAGGACACATTCAGAAACTGTATCTCACTCTAAACAGCATGGATGGATTTTTTTCAAAGTTTGTATGTGTGTGGAAGCACCAGAGACACAACATAACACCCCAAATCCCAGAAAAAGTGATTTTTTCATAATATGGGCACTTTAAGTCTTAATGTGTTTTTGAAATCCTCATCCAAGGTTTTTAACATTGCAGATTGAAGCTGAGCGCTGACTTTTCCTTGTTTCTCTTTGGTCCACCAGCCTAAATAACCCCATCCCTATCCTTCATCCCTAGCCTTCATCTTCCTCTCAGGTCAACCACAGGTGGAGAGCAACATTGTCAAGGTTGGACCCTCTGGCTATTACTACCAGGGTGTTTGGCAAGCACTGGGTGGCACCACAGTTCGTCAATTCAACGTATCTGCTATAAGTCAGTGTCTGAAAGGCAAAGTGGTCCACATGCATGGGGACTCCACCATCAGGCAGTTTTTTGAATTCCTCAACGCAAGACTACCAGGTAGCTGACCCACAGGAATTTATGGCAACAGTTTGATTTTGTTCACACTGCAGCTGAATCTGTTCCCTCTGTAATACTTTTAGATCTTAAGGAGTTTGACCTGCACAGCCAGAGCCAAATTGGACCTTTCATGGCCTTGGACTATGCAAACAACATCTTGGTGAAATTCCGCTTCCATGGTCCTCCTATCCAGAGTGTTCATGTCTCAAACAGCAAGCTTCGTTACATTGCCAATGAAATAGATGGCTTAATTGGAGGCACTGACACTGTTGTAGTTTTTGGCATCTGGGCTCACTTTCGCACTTACCCCGTGCAGATCTACATCCGGCGGCTGCAGAGCATCCGCAGGGCGGTGGTGCAGCTGCTGGACAGGGCTCCTGGCACGCTGGTCGTCATCCGGACCGGGAACCCCAGAGACCTGTCGCTAATTAACAGCGACTGGCACTCGCTGCAGTGCTATAAGGTGCTCAGAACCATGTTCAAAGGACTAAACGTTCATCTGATCAATGCCTGGGAGATGGTCCTTGCCCACCACCTGCCGCACAACGTCCATCCACCACCTCCAATTATTAAGAATATGATTAACGTTCTCTTGTCCTACACGTGTCCTCAAAAGGGCGGCTAGATGTGTGTTTGTTGGGGGAGAGAAGTGGAGATACAAGCACACGCTCAGTTTACATCTTATCTTTTGTACATACATATATACATACATATATATACACATATACATACATATATATTTACATATACATACATTATGGCATGCCGTATAGGAAATTATATATGTAAAGTTTGAATATATTAAATGAACCTTGAATACATTGAATGAATGTCTATATATGAATATCTATCTCTCATATATATATATATATGAATATCTATCTCTCTCTCATATATATATATATATATATATATATATATATATATAAAGTCTGATTATACTGAATGAAAGTCTGAATATATTGAATGAATGTCTGAATAAATTGAATGAAAGTTGAAATGGAATCCAACGTCATTGTCTGCCACCATATTGTGTTTTCGTTGTGATTAATATTAAGTGTGACAGTATGAGTGAATCAGCAAGAAAACTAGTGTCAGCAATTTTGAGCAATGAAGAGATTATAAACACACTGGCGAATGCACATACCTGCCAAAACAATGGTAACGGTAACTGTAATGTTCTCTAGGGATGAGAGAGTACAGCATTATCTGTATCTGTTAACCATATGAATTATCTGTATCTGTACTCGGACTGGGCGGGGCCTAACCCGGAAGTGGGCGGGATTTAACCCAGAAGTGGGTCGGTTTGTCTTGAAATGGGCAGGGCTTTAACCAGTATGTTATTTTAAGCATGCAATTGTTAATTTATATGGGTTGATCAGAAATTGTTATATTTATTGCTGATTAGAAAACTATTTACATGACAGCATCGAGCTTCAGATCAATGGTTTTGATCACGATAAACTATATACAGAACAAGTTTACAATGAATACAACACATGCGGTTGCAATTATGAAGTAAAATGTAATGAACAAGAGTTTTCATACTCAACATAACTTTCTTTTTTTAACTTTTAATTTTTTTATGATCAGTGTGATTTGTGATGTGTGTGTGTGTGTGTGTGTGAGTAACAGAGAGACAGAGAGAGAAAGAGAGAGGGGGCGGGGGGAACTGTGTTCTACGGATCAAATAGTCCGACGCTGTTTTTCAGATCTGTTTAGAGCCAGCTGACGGTTTAAAAAAGAAAAAAAATCTCCAACAGGCAGAGTCGCATTCTACCAAGCACCACGTCTGAACAAACCCCACGTTTACCAGAACTCTACTGGTTAATAAGTAAGTACTACAAACCAAAGTAAAAAACAAACCTGAAGCTGAAGAAACCCTCAACGTTAACGGAAATGCCCCGCGAACCTGAGTGACTGAGGGAGAGACAGACAGAGAGAGCTGTTCTGTGTGAGTGAGCAGAGCAGGACACACACAGCAACACAATAAATCTGTGTGTGTGTAGGGGAGGGGCGCTGTGACTGACTAGCCTATCACAGAATGCAGACACAGTCAACTACCCAATGAGGATTTTTATTCAATCCGACCACAGATATTGACTCGTATTGCTCGTATAATACTCGTACTCGGCAAAAGTGCTTTATCCGTACCAGATACTCGTTTCAGCCGAGTATCTGGCTCAACTCTAAACTTCTTCATTGGGAGAACATTATTCACCTTTGGTCGTGGAAGACCGAATGAAAGGAACCTCTTTGGTCTGGCAGGTCCCTTTCATCAGGCTAACAACACGCCTTTCATTCAATATATTCAAACTTCACATATATAATAATATCCTAAATGGCATATTTTATATTTTTTTATATACAGTTGTGTTCAAAATAATAGTCCAAAATCACTAACCTCAAATCAATGTTTTCGGTAGAAGTGATATTTCTACATGGCAAATAATTTACTAGTAAGTGTTGTAGAGTCATAGAAAACCAACAGACCCAACAGTCATGACATGCATGCTGCTCATTCTGTGTAATTTAATCTGTAATTGAAAGGGGCATGTTCAAAATAAGTGTTGTGTTCAATTAGTGAGGTGATCGATTCTGTGAAGAAACAGGTGTCAATTATGGCCCATATTTAAGGAAGGAAGGAAGCAAATGTTGTGCATGCTGGTTATAGTGCATTTCACACTGAAATACTCAGAGCAATGTCTGGACTGACCCATTTTTCTGAGGAACAGCAGACTTTGATTAAAGAGTTGATTGGAGAAGGGTAAACATATAAAGAAGTGCAGAAAATGATAGGCTGCTCAGCCAAAATGATTTCAAATGCCTTGAAATGGCATCCAAAGCCTGAACGACGTGGGAAAAAAAACGGTCAACTACCATTCGAATGGATCGAAGAATAGCCAAAATGGCAAAGGCTCAACCAATGATCAGCTCCAGGAAAATCAAAGAAGACTTAAAGTTACCTGTGAGTACTGTTACGATCAGAAGAAGGCTATGTGAAGCAAAGCTATCAGCTAGAAGCCCCCGCAAAGTCCCTTTGCTGAAAAAAAAAAGACATGTACTGAATAGGTTGAAATTTGCCAAAGGACACATTGACTGGCCAAAGGAGAAATGGGGCAACATTCTGTGGACTGATGACAACAAAATTGTTATTTTTGGGTCTAGGGGCCGCAGACAGTTTGTCCAACGACCCCCATGCACTGAATTCAAGCCACAGTACACTGAAGACAGTAAAGCATGGTGGTGCAAAAATCATGTTATGGGGATGTTTCTCATACTGTGGTGTTGGGCCTATTTATCGCATACCAGGGATCATGGATCAGTTTCAATACATCAGCATAAGGCAACATGACCTCTTCAAGTATTTTGAAGAGGAAATGCCTTTGAAATGGGTCTTTCAACAAACAATGACCCAAAACACACCAGTATGAATGAATGAATTGATGATTGAATCAGGTGAACAGGCTCCAGCAGCAGGTTGGTTTAGGCTGACTGAAGACAAAGCGTAGGCGTGCTATAATCCATTCATAGTCCTGCTATACCTGAGAAGTCATCCTGCTACATCCACTTTTGAAAGTGATTTTATATGAAACATTTCCATAAGAAGATAAGGTTTCATTTCTGTCACGTCTGTCTTGTTAATTACAGTTAACTGTCTCCATGATCATCATTACACACTCACAGATGGTGTTCCAAACACTTTATTGCAGCTGTAGTCGCTCATAGTAAGTCATGATTGCTTTGGTTGCACTCACTGAGAGTACGGTTACTCCCAAAAAGCCTATTAATCCGGCCACAATGGAGAACATGGTCATATGCTCTGGCCCTGCAAAGAAACGGACACAGGTCATTTCATTAACTCTGTATTCTGAGTGCACATATATACCTCACACCGAGTTACGATAACCAAAAACACAAATCCAAAACACAACTGTACGTTAGTTCAATAATTTTGACTTGGTGAAAATAATGTCAAAACTTAAGAAATATATAGCTAAAGATGCAGTGAAGGCTAGTGATGCAGTCCATTTGTATTCTGATACTTTAAAAACATGATGTGCACTGGATATTTAACAGTGTGTACCAGTTCCGGACTGAGACATGAACTCACAGTAAGATGGTGGGACTGCTGACGACCCCCTCCTATTGACCACCAGAGGTCCAGCAGACACTACAGTAGCTTGGGCCCCCTCTCTGTCCATCTGGCTCCCTGACCTCTTGGTGCGCTGCTGGCTGCTGCAATTCTATTACAACATCAGGCTCAGTTGAGGATTTTCACTCCTTTACATTTATTTGTCAGATTTACTTACAGATTTAGTTTTTACATGAAAACATGATTTTTTTTAATATGATTGCCTGCTACAGCTACCCAACAGTAGGGTTGGGTACCGAAACTACTACCTAAACTAAATGTTCCTACGCAAACAGTAGTATTTGGACCGGATTAGAACGCAAATTTCGGTTCCGACTGAAATATTTTCCCTCTGTCGCTCCAGACAGCGGCAGACTCTTTTTTCTTTCTCCCTTTTCTGCCAAGTAGCGCACGTGCCCGCTCGCGGTGTGACAAGCGTGTCCGCGCTATTCTCAGACATGCAATCACTGCTGACAGACGGCTTTTTGTACACGCTCCGAAACGGAGGTAAAAATATCACACTCTCTCTGTAGTCTACCGTTAGCTAGCTATCGTAAATGTAGGCTACTTTTAAAATGCCATATGTTCCCTCTGGGCTCACCAAAACTGACATAAAGGCATATTAACCATTCACTGCACGTGACCGCTAGTAAAACATATTACGCTTGCTCTGCCGACCCTGTAGCCTGGTGGTGGGGGAGGCGGGACAGCCTCCCCAAATTTCTCCTGTGCAGGACATGCCATAAGTCAGGAGAGGTGTAGTATGTTGCCAGAGAAGGCAAATATGGTCATTTTTTTCTCTTTCAAGTTAGAAGCTGGTTGGCATACCAACTCAACATTTATTTTGTTGTTACTTGTTAATAGTGTAACTGTTATTTGTTAAATTACTGTAGTTATGTGTTAGGTGACTTAGGTTTACTATTATATATTTAAGTACTTTAAAACATTAATATATTGTTAAATTAAAATAATTTAATTAAAAAAAAAACTCCATAAGAGCCTTTGATGTCATTTTTCAAGAATCGGTTTAGGAATCGGAATCATTTTCAAAGTACTATTTCGGCATCGGAATCGTAACAATCCAAACGGTACCCAACCCTACCCAACAGTAGCCTACAGTACATGAAACAGTGAAATAGCTCCCCCTTGACCAACTACAACAGTAAAATGTTGCTTACACATTAATGCATCAATAATAATAATAATAATAATAATAATAAACAGTAGTAGCACTCAAGGGGAGTATTTGCAATGCAGTTATTTCTAATGAAGTACCTTTACATGGCAATATTGCTACCTTCACCACTGATCAAAGCCACAGAGAACAAGGCTTCAAATTGCAGTTAATGATTACGTGACTGGCTGTAACATGATTGGCTGCAGGATGCGCACTGATGCCATCTATGGCTGTTTTAAGGTACGGTATATGGCAAATGCTCCTGCCCAGAGTGGCGTATACGGCCCGCTACACCTCTGGAATCAGCCAAGAGATTCCACACCCAGGAAGCTTTAAAGACTCCTTAATGATACCAAGACAATGGCTTTTACATCTGGAATCTTTATGGGCAACATCATAGGCAGAGGAAGGTCACCAGTATTACACACTACTGCAGTGACCAGAACAAACCAGTTACTCAAAGAGCTGAAAATCTCAACCGTCTCTTGATCAACAGAAGTACATTTTCAGGAGAATTTCCTGACACAGAGCGGAAGCTGAGGGGATGTCCCTCAGCTTCCGCTCTTTGTTTTGCTGTTCTCAAACTCTTCATTTTTGAAATAAAAAAATTAAAATTAAAAATTTACAGTGCAGTATAAGAATAAGTTAACGGAGTCCAACTTGGGCCTCCCAGAGGACTTATACTTTACTGCTATACTTTTAAATATAGTGTTGGACCCCAGGAAGACTAGCTGGTCGTCTAGGTGTCAGCTAATGGGGATCCTTACAATAAATACAAATACTTTAACAATTATTTAAAGAAAGGCAACATCAAAAAGAAAGGTCTTCAGCCTTAATTTGAAAGAACAGAGTTGCGGCAGACCTGCAGTTTTCTGGGAGTTAGTTCTGACTCTGGGGACAACAAGCAGACCTGTCCCAGACGACCTGAGAGGTCTGGATGGTTCATACTGTAGTAGCAGATCAGAAATGTATTTTGGCCCTAAACCGTTTAGTGATTTATAAACCAGCAAAAGTATTTTGAAATCAATTATTTGGAGGCACTGGAAGCCAGTGTAGAGACTTCAGAACTGGAGTGATGTGATCCACTTTCTTGGTCTTAGTGAGAACTCGAGCAGCAGCGTTCTGAATCAGCTGCAGCTGTCTGAGTGATTTTTTAGGGAGACCTGTAAAGACACCATTACAGAGGTCAAGTCTACTGAAGATAAAAGCATGGACAAGTTTTTCCAAATCCTGCTGAGACATAAGTCCTTTAACCCCTTCTTAAGGTGATAATAGGCTGACTTTGTAATTGTCTTAATGTGGCTGTTGAAATTCAGGTCTGAGTCCATGACTACACCAAGATTTCTGGCTTTGTCTGTTGTCGTTTGAAGCTGAGCGCTGACTTAATCGTTCCTCTTTTTAGTTTTGTGACCTATTGTGGCAGGATTGCTCTGGACAAAGTAACGTTACACTGGTAAAACCAAATGACGTTTAACCATGTATCCAGCCAATTTAAATAGCTCTTGTTACTGTATTGTGTGAACAGTTAACTTCAGTTAATATTGTTTGTGGGCGTTTTCTTTTACGGGGTGCAAATGTTACACTAAAACAAGTTCCTTCCCAAGACTTTTTGCAGAGCCACCGTTGTTGCGTCCAGAGCTAAGCGCCGACCGAGACGATTGGGGATTGTTTAGTTTTTTTCCACTATTCCAGAATGTATGTGTGGTGTAGCCAGACCTAACTCCACAGCACTGTGGAGATAGGTCTGGCAATGCAAGACTAATCTCAACTTGAAAACAACATGCACGTTTTTATTCATTGCACTTTGAAAACTTGATATTACTCGTTGTTGATAGTGTCTTTGTTGCTGCCATATGTAGGCCTACAGAATGTTCCTGGTTACCTGTTAATATCGTTTTGGTTGTTTTATGTAAAGTACGTTTCTCAGGTGTTTTCCGTTTTTTTTTTTTTCTGCACCCGAGTTGCCCTCCTTGGACAAAGATTTATAGAATTGGTCTTAGTTTACCTTTGTACAGTCTTCATCATGTCCACATATGTTGGTCAGGCAATGAATGTAGATGGGCAACCCTTTGGGCATGGTGAACATCTGAATGGAAAATCTGCTGTTTTGTGCCAGGCCGTTTACAGAGAGCCAATGGAACGTGTTGTCAACAGCACAGCTGGAACAAGAGAGGCCAACATTCAGTATCCTTATCATCCAAGGTAACCTAAACAGATTAAATAGATTACACTTTTGAGTGAAAGCAAATATCTTTAAAATATCCTTTTCTTTGTTGTCTCTGGTCATGTAGAACCAATTTTAAAACATGTTTGTGCCATTGTACTGTATAGACAGACCAGTTTTATGAAAAGACCCTCTTTCCAGCGGTAAAATACTTCTTTAACTGAACATTTTCACTAGTCTTACATTGCCAAACCTATCCCCACAGCGCTGTGTCAGTGTGGATTATGGTCTGCACAGCCTATCTATTCTGGGATAGGGGGGAAAGACACTCTGGCTTGTTTGTATTTCTTTTAAACTAATCACAACCGTCCTTGGTGGTGCTAAGCCCCGATAGCGGAGACAGCAGAAGGGCAGGGACATCCGGCGCGGGAAAGATGCTGTGTGATGTCAGGACGGATGTCAGGCTTTATCCCAGCAATGTACATTGGTTGAGTCAGCCTACATTTCCACCTACCCATCCTGAAGAAGAACACCCTGGACTGTGTCCTGGTGGTCAGGGCTCTCAGTGGTCCAGCATGACTCCACTTGCAGGAGCACGCCTGAAGCAAACGAGTTGTTGGTCTGCAGGGCCACCTGGGAGAACAGAGTGTCCTCAGGCCCCATGGTTATGGCATCCCTGTAGCTGTCGGTGTATGACTCATCAGGGTGCAGGGTCATGGTCAGGCCTAGCTGCAGGGAGGAGTTGAACGCCACCAGGGAGACGGAGGAGTGCCTACAACCAAAGAAAGGACAGGTTTAGATGTTTTGGCCCTTCATTCGTTAACAATGCTTTCCTTTTTAATTCAGGCAAAGAGACAAAATATGAAGACGTTCGTCTCACCACTCCACATCCACACTGACTTGAGCGTTGCGTAGATAATGTCGTGGGTGGATGCACTTCCAGACGACTTTTAGATCCCGTCGGGTGATGATTTGATCTCTGATGGTCACAGTCAGAGTGTTTTGTAACTGGATATGGGTTTTGTTCACCTGGAGAAACACACACACTGAGTTATGTTAACTCATACGTCACACTTCAAAGGGTAGAATAGACTGAGAAACTGAATACACTTTGGCATCTGCTGCCAATTTTTTAGTTTTAGGACTGACATAAATGTCAGCAGGATTAGAGAAAAGCTACTGGCCCGATTACCACGAAACTTATTGGAGGGTGTAGCATGGGCCAAAGATTCACTGCGCTGATACTTTTTTTTTCCCCCACTTTTGTTGACATTGTGAGATAGGGCATTTGTGCTGCATTCATGTGGTGTTGGAATAATCTGGGAAATTCTTGGCAGAGGTCTGTACTCTTCTAGTTTGTGTACGTATTAAGAAGCCCATGATGCCAATGATTACATCACTTAACCAGATATAACAATTTCTTTCCATTTTTCTTGCATCTGTATTTATGTTCCCATTACTTCAGGTGGTCAGTGGTGCCCTGCATCTCTCTGCACAGAATTTGTCCATCACTTAGTAATGAAATGTCTTTTCATTAGCTCGATCAGCCACTCACCTGCCTCTCAGTTCCACATTCAGAGGCTTTTCGTGAGATGCGGAAGTAGTAGAACATCTCAGTCTCATCCACAGGGCACGAGCCATCGTTCAGCCTCACGTCTAACTTTCCCCCAATGTGAGAAGTCAGGTAGGGTTTTGCTATACTACCAGTCATCAGTTTACCCAGACAGTGGCTGAAAAGTCCTTTTTCTGTTTCAAAACAAGGGTCAGAGTCAAGGAATCACACTTGCAGACTCTGATAATACAGTAGCAGAGATCTTCGTGGTTTTTGAAAAAGCAACAGCCATCGTAACTGCATGCTAAAGCCAAAGTGGAATCTCCTTAACATGGAGAGAGGGGGCTTTCCCAGTCACTTTCAAACAAAATCAAATACACTTTGTTTTGCATCCTAACGGCTAATTCAACTTCCGTTATGTATCTTGGTGGCTGAGCAAATTGTGATAGGAGTCTGAATGATTCAGCTGGCCTGGAACACGGCGATAATATTTCAGGGAGAGGTTTCCTGGCGGCCTAGGGGTTATGGCACCAATAATGAGCCGCACCGTTCCAGGTTCACATCCAACCAGGGACCTTTGTAGCATGTTATCCCCCCCCCCCATCACTCATTTTTTGTCATCTCTGTACTGTAACTATCATTTGTAACTAAATGAAGGCATAAAATGCCAAATAACAGCAATAAATAGAATATTTCAGGAGAACTGTTTTCAGGGCACCCTCATAGCACCCTTGTTAAATCAACAGTTGGTAGAGAGGAAAATTAAATAAAACTTATAAAAGTTACCTACTGCAGCTTTAATGGACAAAGCTACATTTTTAAAATGACCACTAAAAAGGATATTAAGGCATTCAAAAGGGAAATTTATAAATATTTGCTTGATTGACAGTAGTCCCAACCAATTAGTCGCCCTGATTTTTTTTTTAACCTAACATACTGTTAGCAGCAGGCTATAAACCCATACAAAAAGTAATTTTGGTTAACTTGTTGGTACCCTCTACAGCCTATAAATGAGGCACCTTTTCTGCAGTGTTCATAATAAAGAAGCTTTAGTATTATATTGCTGAGGTCCAATTATACTGTATGTAAAATATTTTTAGTTTCACACCACTGGTTAGGATCAACCACTTCACATGAGACCGTTAAAACTGAATTTTCACCTGTTAAAAAGGCAACACATGTTTAATAGGACAAGACATATCTCCAAAAAGTTTACCATTGCAGATTGGATGTGAAGCCACAGGGGGCTCGATGACAGAGCTCACATCGTAGTAGCCACGTTGGCACAAACAGGCGTAGGAGCCCAGGGTGTTGATGCACAGAGAGTTGAGGGGACACAAAGTTTGCTTGGAGGAAGCACACAGATCAGGACCTGACAGTCAGTCAAGGGAATTAAAACACAAGAGTATTAGTTTGAATTATCTGGCAGACTTTACACTTGAACAAGTTGAGCTGTTTTTTCCGCCATCACCTACCTTCCCAGTAAATGAGCCCATCTGTAACCGTCATGTGGTCTGTATTCAGGGAGTGAATGTAGTCCAGCTGATCTTCAACAGGCAGGGGGACGTCTTCCTCAGTTTTGGATGCATCAAAAGACATAAACAGAATGTCTGTTTTGTCTGGCTCGCCTGCAGGTTTAATTGCAACCAGCTCAACACGGGCTGGCGGATGAAAGTCATTCAACATCTGCTGTAGCTGAGTGAGACAAAGACAGACACGTTTGTTTCACTATCTTTGTGGGGACCCGTCATTGACCACACACACACTATTTAGTAGGTATGTTTTCCCTGATTAGCATGTTAGCATATCTCCTAATTAGCAGTAAACACAAAGTAACTAGTCGCAAGTTTGCGGTAAAATGCAGTTGGGTTGTCTAGGTCAAAACACTATATAGCAGCTGTGAATCAAATAAATGTATTATCAATAATGTTATGTCATTTTTTACTCTTATACCCCCCCGCCACAAATTGCTTTCGAATCTGTGGGAAACACTGCAATTCATCTTGTAGCTGACCGTACATTTTTGTACAAAATTTAATTGCAATTCATACAATTGTTGAGATATTTCAGCCTGGACCAAAGGGATGGATCGACCAACACTGCCAGCCATAGAGCCATGCTAGAAAACCTTTGAGATTTCATTGAGATCTGTCACTATTTTTTTGTGTAAAAAAAGAATTTTGCGTGGTATTTAGCATTCAAAAATATTTTCCATTTTTTATAAATTTCATTACCTTATTAAAAAAAATTGTAGACCAGTGCTCGAATTACATGGGAGCCAGAGGGAGCCGAGCTCCCATAGAGTGAGGACTGGCTCCCATGAAAGCAACAAAGTCAAAAATCTGAGGGGGTCTCTCATATCTGAAGGTGTCTGCCATATTTGGCATTGTAATTTAATCTTAAACAACGCTCATTATCCATCCCTGTGCGGTCTCTTACCATTAAAGACGTTACATTAAAAAATAAAATATAGGCTACTACAGGACGTAGACCTGAGCCTACCCTATGCTCATGAACGCAGCATGACTGCACTTCACCACTACACCACTAGGCTATGTAAGCAAACCGCATAGGCTACGATCGATTTGACAGCACTCGCAAGTCCGAAGAAGTCACCTTGCTTTTAGCTTAATGTGCTTTTGAGGTAAATACCACCAATACATCTTAAATAAATAAATCTGTAGCTATCCTCTGCCATTCAGAGCTCCGGAAAAGTTCCCAGATATTTTTGAAACACCTGTCAGCAATACAATGCAATCTCTGATGGCGGAATATTCAGTGAATAGGCTTCCCGACAACATCTCAGTGCAAATTCCAAAATTGTTTGTCTATTTATTTCTACGGTTCAACACACGAGACGACTGAACACCCAGGTGTTGTTATCACTACGTGTACATTATAAGACTAGAACATAGTTTGGCTGTGCAATAGCTTTATTCATTTCTGCCAGTTAGTGCATTTTCCCTGTGTATAAGTTAAAGATATGAGACGGTGGTCTGGTTCAATTGAGTTACGTTTTATTTCATTGTTAAATTGAGAATGACACTCAGACTAAATCGTTTAGTCTTTGTATTGCAAAATTTAAATGAAATATGGACTATTACAATGAATAATATGTTGAATTTAATTAAAAGGACTCCATTTCTGTAAAAACAAAATCTCTGTCTGTTGTGTGCGTGTGTCAAGATAATAGCCTAGGCCTACTGTGCGCATATACTGCGCAAAAGCGCCACTCGCGCCTAGACTATTTAATTGTATAGCCTTGTTAGGCTATGTGCAGGGTGTGCCAACTTTGTTTTATGAGATAGAGAGACCCCCTTAAAAGACAAAAAGATAATTCGAGCACTGTTGTAGACCGTAAATTGTAATGCTGTCTTGACAGTGTTTCCGTGCTTGTTGTAAATCTTGAGATTCGTGAATTGTTTAAGTTCTCGGACAAGTTGTTTCCAGGACAGAAGGTCTTCTCAGTTACCTCAATTTTCTGGCTAATAAAAGTAGAATTTCTTTGTGTGACTTCCACTCAATGTGTCAACAAAAAGAAACTTTGTATTGCCTAGATCTCATTTGAAATCATGCAGACACAACACTCTATAAAGTTAGGATGAAAACCAGATATGCAGTCTGTGATCACTGATGTAAACCGTGAATTTTCTTCCACCTTATCTTGAAAAATCTTCCCGATTTTAGCTCTCGGTTCCGACATGTCCTCCAGTAGATCCTCAGGCAGTGACCAGGGCACGACTATTGTGAGACCCATGCTGGAATGATCTAACTGCAGCTCTAGAGAAGCCACAAAAACGGAAACAGTGGGTTAGCTTCATCTTGAAAAGGTTATTATCAACAAGTATACCATAAATAGATTCAGGCCTATGCTGGGGAAAAGTTATCGTCTGGTCATTTTTGTACTTAACAAGTTTCCCATTTTTCTTTTTATTCTAGCTTTCTTGGATAGTTACGTCGGAATACCAGGCAGCTGTTTTACACTGACAAATGTTCAGTGGATTGTCAGATTAAACTAGTGACACACCAAAATCCCACAGCTACAGCAGTCGAGTTGGACTAAAGTGGGATTTATGGTTCTGCGGGGGTTTACAACGTAGCCGGCCTGATGTTTATACTTGTGCGCTGGTGTCTGCGTTGTTCTAGCGTATCTCTTTAAGAGAATAGGGGAGTTTGTTATAGAGTGAGTGAGAGAGTGACAGGGATTAGCTCCGGAGCCAGTACCAACTCTCGAGGCGTAGACGGAGATACAGTGCCTTCCCTGTGCTTCCTGACCACAGGTGGGAAAGCTGTAGCAGGAGAAGTTAACCCTCTCCTTGATTTTATGTTCACGGAGAACGAGAACCAGGAAATTAGTAGGGGGAAATACAACACTACCAAACCACGGCCAAGCGGACCAATCACAGTTGTTGTGGTCTGCGTCGCCGCAACATGTAACATTTTTGAGAGGTGCACGTCAGGCTACGGCATAGGGTCTGTATCTCAATGTACCTACTGACAAACGTACGGCGTTGATTTAATGGTACCTCAGACTGACCTTGGTCCAGAGAAGATCCAGTAGCTCTCACAAAGAGCTTTAAGGATGAATTAGCTCCCTCAAAACCCACATGAGAATGTTTCGACTCCCTCTGTTCATCACATTCCTCCCACACGTCGAGGATGTAGGTCTTCCCTTCCTCCAGCCCTGGCAGAGACAGCTCTGTGTCAGTCACCCGGCTGCTCTGGATGGTGGTGCCGTTCTCCAGAGACAGTTCATATACAAAGGCCACAGCAGGCTGGTGCATGGTGCGGGGTTTCCACTGGGCGGTGGAGTCTTTGGAGTGATACCTGAGCTCAGAAACACCCAGAGGTCCTGGATACACACAGTGTCAGGCCATATGTTAACAAAGATAGAAACTGTGTATACATATGTGACAAACATCACCATCATGTTCCTAATAAAAGAGCCAGTCAAATGAAAATGGGAGGAGTAACTCAGTTCACTTTTTGTGCCAATATCCAAGATGCTCATTAAAAGGTCACATGTTCTTACTTACGAGTCAGAGGTGCTCTTAAGTCTCTGAGCTAGAGTTCAAGTCAAGTCTCAAGTCTTTGAGCTAGAGTCCACATGTTTTGCATTCAGCGCTTCTTTTTTCTGGGCCTTGTCTGAAGTTTTTAGCGCAAAGCTTCAGATGAATGGCACAGCAGCTGCCGGTGCGGCCGACGTGTTTGTTGTCCTCTCTCACGTGTGGCTGCATGCAGTAGATACGTTACGTATTAAGTGCTACGAAGGTAGCGTATAGGTCAAGGTCAGCTCAGCTGATGTTTCCTAAACATGAAAGATTGTTCACGAGTCCTACACCTCGAGGCCGAGTCGAGTCAGAAATCTTTTGAGGACGAGTCTCACGTCATGTCTGACGTCATTGTGTGCGATTTAAGTGCGACTCAAACTCGAGTCCCCATCTCTGACTCAAACCAATGTGAATATCTGCCTCAGTACGCATCACTTGACTTTCAAGTTTCTAGTTTGAATACATGTGCTGGAGAGAAAACACCCTCTTTAGCACTACCTAATGCTGAGAGGGGATTTGGCAGTAAAGGCAACCATCACTTTGTCCCCAGCTAAATGGATTTCATTGTCACAGTTGTGACAATGGAAGCGCGGCTGTTTTGAGACAACAGGAAAGCAGTATGGAACAAGTGAGGAATCTATCCCGCCTCCCACAGTTCACACCCTAAAGGGGAGACACTGCAGGTGAATAGGGTCAAAATGTTAACTGATAGATATCACCGTAGACTTCACCAGTTGATTGCTTACATTAAGACAACTAATCTTTGTATTAAAGCTAGAGTGTGTAGATTATGTCGCCCCCATGAGGAAATTCTAAGTGATGACAACATCGTCGGCGCAACCACATGACACAAGCCTTCACCCCCACCCCTCCTCCAGTTGATAGTAGTGTTTAACCCCTCAAATCAATGAGGACACGGAGAATTAACTCTTCAGAAGAGGTAATTATCTTTTCATTTTTATGTCCTCTTCGTCTCCAAAGCTGAACGCTGCTGTTGTCCTTTCTAAGCAGTAAAACGCATCACTCGAGCTGCTGCGCGCCAATGTCGACACCATTTTGTAAACAGAGAAGTCATACTGAGAAACACAGAAATAAATAAAAAAAATCTGACCCAGGCAGATGTCTTACTAAAAACTATATAACAATAGCATTATTTTCACTGTTAGTCTCATTTGCTGTTACAGGTCATTTAAGACCACTGTATGAAAAACCACAGAGCTTTAGAAACACAAAAAAAATGATATAGTCACTTTAAATATGCAAATGATACATTTGTATAAAATATGTGCTAATTTGTATACATTTCCATATTACAGTACAAGGCTTTTACTGAGGGGATTTTGGATCTTTTTATCACTCCATAAATCAGAAAATACTATCAGCCATAAAAAAACAGAAATCCATTCGCCATGTTTAGGAATAAAATGTTATACAAATTCTACTATGCATGATATATGAACAAACCCAAACTGATAGACTTAATGTAAAATATCATACATTTTGAGGACACTGCAGATGAATAGGGTACAAATGTTAGTTAATAGATATAAAAATTCTCCAGTTGATCACTTACATTAAGACAATTATTCTTTGTATTACAAGTTTTCTGAAATGTTATGTTTAAAATATGCAAATGAGTTATTATCTGATGCTAACTTTGGGTGAAAGTGTAGTAAATAAACTCATTTCAGCTAGTCTAAAAGAAGACATGTTTTGGAAGCAGAATAGCCCAAAATCTCAACATTGACTAGTGCATGAAGAAATTATGTTTTGCCTGTAGTGTGTCGCCTTAATGAGTAAAAGCTAGTGAGACAGACGGACGGACTGTGGATCATTTGTATATACTAGATTGTAATTTAAGATTGCATTGTTTGGTATATTTCATATCACATTTGATTTATTCTTTAGGAGGGAAATGATTAAGTTGTGTACTTTCCTTTTAGGATTTTAACCACTACATGAACTACCTCAGAATAAACCCCGCAGTAAGTCACAACAAGAGCCTGATGTTTTCTTCCTCATTTACGAAGACCACACAAACTTTTCACAAATGTTTCTACATTACCTGTGTGTGCTGCAACCGTCTTGGCATTCATGAGCACACCGTCTCCACACAGCGCCTCCACCTTAGCCTGGTGCTGTTGGCATGGCAGCAGCCCCCCCACAGTGAAGTTGGTGATGAGCGTGGTGCCCTGCAGCTTTCCCTCGTGGTAGACTCTGAACATGGAGATGGACGAGGTGTCCCGGGCATCCCAGCTCAGGGCATAGTTGTCGTGGCCATAAGATGTCTGACGCAAGGCCTCAATGCTGGAGTGAACTGAGGAGTAGAGAGAGGATGATGTCTTGCACTGTGGTCCTTTTGAAAAGGACGGCATCAGCAGGATGAAGACAATCATCTTTAGGGTTTTTACAAGAGCTGCTTGTCATATTCGCTCAAATATACATGTTCATATGCTACTCTGGTGTACAGTTTTCTATTCTTTGCTGCAATTACCCGTTTCCCCCAGCAGGGATCACTGAAGTTTCACTTAAAACGTCTGCTCTTTCAAATGTGAGTCATTTTTTTGGCATTACTGTGTAACCAACCACCGCTGCCACACGTGACAATTACAAGGTAACGGTAAGTTCTAAAGTGGTACAGAAGAGTCATCAAGTCAGTGAACACATACTGACTTGATGACTCTTCTGTTCTTACATGGCAATATCAACATACATTTAGCTGTTAGATTAGCTAGCATTAGCCACCATAAGCTACCAGACCAAAGAAGGCTGTATTGACTGAGTGTATATGAGGAACAGTGCGTTTTATTTCTCATCATCACTAATTTAGTTTGTAAGCTCTGGAAAATATTGCCTGTAAAATGGATAAAAAAAAAGAAAGAAAAGGAAAATCATTTTTGGACTTCACAGATGGTACAGTAACTATCTGTGGTTAGACAGGGATCTCAAACTGTAAAAGGATATCATGAAACATGTTTCATTGTTAATGTCTTCATTTTTGTATTATGCGTAGTTGTTGTCTAGCTCTGCGTATTTTTCTTTTTATTTCTTATTTTTCACCAACCTGTGCAGGACTTACCAGAGTTGCCATCGTTCAGGACCATCTTGCTGTAACGGGACTCTATCCCCGCCTGGCAGACCGTCTGCAGGCCAAATCTAACCCTGGTGCAGGGCTCCAGGTCAGACAGGATGAACACAAAGGTGTCCTCCTTGTGCCACAAGAGCTCCTCCTCTATGATTTGGTCTGCGCCATTGAGGTAGAAGGCGGTGAGAAGGAAGGAGGAGAACTTGCAGTTCGCAGGGCAGTCCCAGGCCAACGATATGCTGCTGCTGTTCCATGACGTCACCTCAAAGTCCTTGGGAATGTCTGGGTCTGGCAGAAAAAGGATAAAGAATTGGTAAAGCGTTTTGAACCTGCATTCACAGATATTTTTGGCCACTTGGGGACAGCTGTTCACACAAAACTTAATACACGCATAATATCACCTTTAAGTAAGTAAGTCGCTTATTTACACATCTAGAAAATACAGCCCAACATTAGCATTCATTTGGAGTCGTGTCTCTGGCCACTTGATGAATCTAAGTCCAGTAATCCCTCTCATTTTAGCTCTGTTTTCCATCAACGTTGAAGAAAAATATCTGGCACTTGAGCTGCTTGATGCTCCACTATGTTTGTTGTCTGTCAGACAAGGAGCCTCTCGTCCATTAGAATGCTTTCTTCTGCGTGGTGAGACGGTTGGCGGGTGTAGTTCGGTAGAAAGAAAATAGTTTCTACATGAAACTGCTCACAACCAGGTCTGTGGATAATCCTGAGTAACCGGGTCAAGATCTCTGGAAAGAGACATTGCTGTTGAGTTTTTCAAATGTAATTTTGGCACTTTGAGCACCACAAGCTGAGGACCATGTAGTTCCATTATATTAGAGAGAAGGTAGACTTATCTACAGCTGATATCTCCAACACTGGGCAACTCACACCTAAACTATCTAGATTGATAAATAGCACTAGGAAAAATATGGGTTTTTTTTGGGGTGAACTGTCCCCAACTGAATAAAGTTAATTTGCACCATTAAAACAATTGGAGTGGCAAAGGAAGTGTCAGATGGATATCTTAAAACTTGGGCAAATACAACTAAAAGTATCTTTATGACTTGATACCACAAAGTAAGAAATGGGTTTGGTTTTTGTAACCTGTGTAACCTATTTGTGGGTGTCTGCTAATCCATCCCACCAACAGTCCATACCAGTAATAGTCGAGAGGCAGGTGATGGAGTGAGAGGCTGCAGTCTCCAAACAGGCCACATAGAGGCTGCAGGAGTCCAGAGCAGTGAAGTGGTAGTGGTTGTTGGTGGTAGTGTCCATGCTCAGAGTTTTATAGGAGCCACTTTCAGTGTGGTACAGTGTCACCGTGAGGCTGTTGCTGACTGCTGGGCGCTTCTCCACCCAGGAGACCTGCAACATGGAGGGAGTTCTGGACTCCAGCTTGACTGGGAGATGCATAGTGTGGCCTAGGATAAGCAAAATTGGAGTTTCAGTCACACAAAGAAATAGTTATTTAAAGCATTATTAAACCATAAATGATGAATTCATTCACTTGCATAAATGTGCTCAGTTAAAGTGATGGTTCAGAGTAATTTCACTCTAGGATGCTTTGCACCTTGACCTCGAGCCAAACAACCCCCCATAAGCTTTTTTCCCTTGTTGTAACGTTGGTCGAGTTAGCGTTATCAGCTGGTTAGCTTAGTGCAGGCGCTAACGGATCCACATTTGTATCTCGTAAATTACCCCACTAATAATGCCCGGAATGATACCAAACTTCTACGGTAGTACAAATAGTTTCTGTACTTATAAAACGAGGCATTAGAAAGTTTGTAACTACACCAGAAGTATATTTAAATAACACTTGCCTGATGGATACTCCTCTCTGCTGAGCATCGAACACAACGATGAGTGGCTCAATTTCGAAGGTCGCCTGTACCTATTCGTGCCTGAATACATGGACGAGGAGCTACAACTAATGGAGGAGAATCGGAGAGCTAGCTAGCTACCAGCGCTAGCAGCAGAGAGTAGAAGGCATCAGGCAAGTGCTATTTAAATAAACTTTATTAGTGGGGTAATTTACAAGATACACTCTTGGATCCATTAGCACCTGCACTA
The DNA here is from genome assembly GCF_008315115.2 of Sander lucioperca. Taxonomy (NCBI): domain Eukaryota; kingdom Metazoa; phylum Chordata; class Actinopteri; order Perciformes; family Percidae; genus Sander; species Sander lucioperca. Next base: position 27,411,104 of record NC_050192.1, on the reverse strand, counting down.
AGCCATTCGGCTGATAATGCTAACCCGCCCAATGTTAGACCAAGGGAAAAAAAGCTTATGGGGGGTTGTTTGGCTCAAGGTGATGGTGCAAAGGACCCTAGGGTGAAATTACTCCAAACCATCACTTTAACTTCATTGCGGTCTAGATTTACATATCTTGACATTTTGGCCTGAGAGCAGCGCTAGACTAAAGGACACAAAGATTGGACACATTGGAAAATCCACAGTTCATTTAACATCAGTCTGGTCAATGGTTGTTCAAGTATCTTGTTCTGGAACAATGATTTTTTTTTTTAAGACAGACAGATGAACAGAGCACCATCACCATCCTTAAACCCATAAAGTAACAAAACTTCATTCATAAAACAAGGGTTCGACTTATGACCATTTTAGGTCGACAGGAGAACATTTCTCTTTGTTTGATAACATTAAAAGTGTATGTAGGCTTGGGCTTCCCAGATCATTTATAAAAAAAAAAAAAAAGAAGAGAAAAAGCAATAGAGAGCATGCAAGCCAGGGCACACTGAACTGCCGGCTGCAGGGACAATGGCTGCGTACTCGGGCGATGGAAGAGCAAGGGAGCGGAGGAACGGAGGTGTGAATGAGAGAAATCAAAATATAATTCTGTCTGTCTGGCTTAACCTACAGTAACCTCTGACCAAAAATCAGCAATACAAGCAACGTTAACCCTAAGCCTGAACTCTAAACTGAGGTCAGCTCAACATGTAAGTTCAAAAAGAAGAATACACACAAACAGATAATCTCACCAAGTGCAAGGAAGAAGTTTTCATCTTGGTGGAAGAATAGTGTGCCATTTTCACATGAAAACACTTCATTGGGACTCATCTCCAAGAAGCCCTGAAGAAAGAAGTACGAGGGATCATCAACGTAAGCAAGTATATTGTAATTGTATCTGTTATATGAGAAGTACCTTGGTGACAGTTGTTGGTTGCTTTAGGGGTTTCTGCAGGCCTCGGATCTTAGTGAACTTTGTACCTTAGATACATTTAATTTAACATTTTATAACTACTGATTTTAAGTGACTTTAAAAAAAAAAAAAAAAAAAAAAAAAAGTTTAAAAAGATTCTTACGTGGGTCGATTCTTAACGTCCATGCCTGAACAGAGCCTCCATACTTTAGTGTTAGCTTGTTTTCAACAGCTGGGGACACCGTCAGGGAGGTCACTTTACCCACCTTACTGAGGAGTTTAAGTGATGTGCCATTGAGCCATATGTTTCCATTTAACCTAAAGGAAAAGAATGAAGCCTTGGTACACTCCATTTAGACAAGGTCATTCCAAATCATATCTAAAAACCTGTCTGTTTAATGCTGCCCTGCTTATCGCCACATGGACAGACCTGGTTAAACTTCACTTAAACAACAATCTTTATCCCTTTACCCACAACTCTTCAATCCATCTGATACACTAAGACAGCTTGTACAAAGTTTACTATGTAACCCAAAGCATGTGGACACCCCAATCACTTGTGTGTACTTTCGGTCTTGGGCTGTTTTTCGTTACTTTCGGCTGGGTCCCCTAGTTCAAATTAAGGGAAATCTATATGCTACAGGTCTCAATGATACTTCAGACAATAGTGTGATCCACCTTTGTGGCAACAATTACGGTAAGACAATTTCAAATTTGAAAACATGACAATGCCCCAGTGCACAAATGGAGACCCATACAAAATTGGTTTTGGTGGGGAGGAACTTGACTGATCAGAACTCATCCAACACATTTGGAATTAACGGGAACGCCATACCATCACACAGCCTCAATGTCGTAACCCACTTAACACACGCATGGTTGAATGGGAACAAATGCCTGCCAGGTTCCAAAATCTGGCAGAAAGCCTTCTTAGATGAGTGGAGGATGCAGATGTAGACAGCTGCAGATTAGTGTTTGTGGTTTTGGCATGGCATAGCATGTTTAACAATCACATGTTCATGTATCCACATACTTTTGGTCACCAGAGAACTCCAAACAAATAACGTTTCTTTCATAGAGGGGGAGTCTGTTTTGGGCCCAACAAGTCTTGATGTGGTTACATTTTGTGTCATTTTCTGAACTTACCAGACTGTTGTAACTGTTCTATTATTTACACTTAGTCATTATATCCACATTACTGATGAATAGTTATCAAAAATCTCATTGTGTAAATATTTTGTGAAAGCACCAATAGTCAACACTACAATATCGTTGCGGTATTGATAGAGGTATTTGGTCAAAAATAGTGATATTTGATTTTCGCCATATCGCCCAGCCCTACTTCATATCAGTGTAAATATGAGAGCAGAGTTGAGAAGAGATTCAAAGATTGGAATTACATTGACATAATGTATGATGAATTCACCAGAGATATATACTGAGTCATACAAGTAATGTTTAACTAGATGTCCATATTGGCCGATTAGCAGAGAAACACTAATTTGTGTTTTTGTAAATATAGTTGGGCCTGAGGTTCTCTCCAAACAGTTCTCGATCAAATATTAAAATTAAGCATTGTGTAAAATACTGTAGAGTACACGTGTCAAAAACGAGTTTTTTTTCTGTCTTGGTTTACCTTTCCAGAGCATCGTCCTTGCTCATCCAGCATATTGAGAAGGACATATCGTCGGTACGTCCTGCAGGAAAATCAATTGGAATATCTCCAAATGTCTCACAAGCTGGTTTATCTTAACTCAGCAATATGTCGGATGCAGTGTTTTACTCACCAAACGATATAGTGTGAGATACCAGTATGAAAACGATGAACGAAAACTCGAAGGAGTTCCTGAAAATACAAAAGATGATTAATCCGCTGAATTCGAGTGAGATAAGTGAAAGGCTATCAAATCGACTGTAGGAAGGCCTCCTTACATTTTCTTTGCAATTCCGTCAACGGACAGCATTTCGAGTTTAGTCAAGCCTTGCCTGGAAATGTGAGCTGTCCTAATGTCCTAATGAGCGGCAGGTGTGCGCTGCCTTCACGCGCCGCTCGGAAGTTCCTGAAGATATATTCGTGTCATATATTTGAGTCTCCAATACTAATATCGACTCTTTTTATTATTGTTGTGGTAATCTCATGAATAACTTACTTTTATAATGATTAATAAAGAATGTGCCTTGCTTAACAGTTAATAGCAATAAGCTAAGCTGTTATGTTAGCTACGATATAGGCTGGCTACCGTAAAGGCCACCAACAGAAAAATAGAACCACTAAATCGCTTTTTAAATTAAAAACAAAAATCAGAACCTGAAGTCACATTTAAAGAGATTTAATCTTAATGGTTCAGTATGTAATACAGTTTCATAAAAAGCCTTAAATACCTACCAAGTACGCCTCTGTGTGTGTGTGTGTGTGTGTGTGTGTGTGTGTGTGTGTGTGTGTGTGTGTAATTGCAGAATAGAAACTCCTCCATAGGTTTTCAAGTTCACCAATCAGAAACAAGCATTGTCCTAAAAGGCAGTGGCAGACCTGGCAATAATGCTGCAATATGTTAGCAGATCTAGCCTTTCATGAAAAAAGGTGAGAACTCTGGAGAATAACATATGATTAAAAAAGGCTCAATGCACAGGAGCCTCCAAATTATTGTTCAGTTTTGAAAGTTTTATCAAAAATTTAAAAAAAAGTCCATATATAAGTCCAACATATTACTAAATATAAATCCCCACTGATAGGCGTACTGGCCTATAGGTAAGGTAGTCACTAAGGCCATCCACAGATACAGTTCATCCTAAGGATTCACTGTGCCACATGTATGTTTAACATTAAAACGTGATTTATAAAATCATGCCAACAATTATTAGGCTATTTGAATAGCTTAGTATTTTATGCACTAAAAATATATGTATAAACACTTTAGGCTGCCCTACATGTTATTATAGGCCCATATGCAACTTCATTTTATACAATATATGTAGTAGGGGGTCCCTGATCCGTCTCTCTTTCAGTTAAGGGGTCCTTGGTTTAAAAAAACGTTGAAGCCCCCTTTTCTAAAGACATAAATACATTGATGCTGATCCTGCACAGTGTGAGGAGACAGTATGCCAGTGTTTTGAACCTTTTCAGCTTGTGACCCTTTAAAATAAAGCAGCATGCTCTTGTGTCCTCTAATCACAAGGTTTTTAGTGTGGACATAGATGAGCAGTGTCCCCTCTCAGATAGCTTATGTATTTGAAGGTTTTGTGGGAAAAGTAAACATGATTTTGTGCTACATTTCTTTTCTTTTTGTCCCCCTATTATGACTCAAAATCGTCTTGGGACCCCATGGGAATCACTACTGCATGTTGTGGTGCAGAAGGCCTGTAGGTGGCGATGTGCACCTTAATGAAATTTGCAGTCCACCATCTGCAATTTAGAAGTACACAGATAAAGGTATATGTTGTTTTAATTAAACATCAGTAACTGATAAACCTGAATATAAAAAAGTGATTTAAAAAAACTGTAAGGATACTTAGGCTGGATTCAATTAATCTAAGATAGTTTTAATCAGAATTTAGCAAAAAAACAAGGTTTAACATGTTGTTTTCATGCTTTTCCAACAAGCTTTAATGGGAAACTTTGCAAATTTGTCACTGCAGGAAGGGGCAGTAGCTACATGCTTGTTGGAAAAACATAAAAACAAGGGCAAAGTTTGAAGTTTAAAATTAAACCATGATTTAATCAGGTTTAAACATGAATCCTTGTTGATGTAATCCAGCCTTATTCCTTCATGAAGCCTGCTGTGTTATCTCCATTTACCTTCTGTGTGTGACTTATATGATTACATTAAACAAATGAAAAACGACTCGTCCTCTATTAGTGGTCCCGCATCACAGTGTCTGTATCCAGCTTTTCAGGGGTCTACTGGACGCCACTCAGCAATCAGACAGAGCAGCTTTTGTCTGATACATCTTAGCAAGCAACTAGCTTAATTGGAGTCACAAGTATAGACAGTCTATGGAGAGTTTCAGGCTGCAGGCTTGTTGGGGCTGCAACATTTCTACCTCTGCTGGACCATAATTCAAGTCAAAACATAATCTTTGCAGCAGGGTCTGGGGAAGTATACAAGTATTCTAACGCAATATGGAGAGCCGGCACTGTTTCCTGCTACTGTGCACACTTAGTTTAGCGCTGGCCTCTAGAGGGGAGACAAAAAATGATGATGGCATCGACTTTGTCAGCTTCCTGAGACGTATCTACCCCGGGCTGCTGGTGAGAGACGAGCCGTTCATCATCAACAAAGACTTTGAGATAAACTCCCTCAAGGAGCTGGGACGCCCTGAAGTCCTCTCAATCACAGAGCAAACCAAGGGCAAACCAGTCAATCAGGATACAAACGGGGCTGCTGGACCTGTAGTATTAACCAAAGATGGCCAGATCAAGGGGATTACGGTGGACAAGGCCCATATATTCTATGGGATACCGTATGCAGACCCCCCGGTTGGGGCTTACCGCTGGAAGCCCCCCAGACCTGTGAGTCCTCGGCCGGGGGTTTACGATGCCTCCTTCCCCAGGGCGTCATGCATGCAGGCCTGCAGCGGACCCATCACTGAGGAGTGTCCTCGGATAGTAAGAAACAACGCAACTTTTCACTTATTTACATGTTGTGGTAATATTTCACTTTAAGATGTAATAACATGGTTGGTATTTTGGCACAGAGTGACTCACAGCGAGAGCAACTGTTTTACCTGCTAGATGACCAACATTAAAGGTGACAGTTGTACTAAGGGGACAGAAAAGGTTCTTAGTGCTCTGAAAACAGATTCAAGTTTTAGTTATTAAAACCTCTTAAAGTCAAAGATATTGTGGATGCATAAATCTGGTTGATAGTGGACGGAGCTAAAGAGCCACCATTTTTTTTTTAATAGTGTGAGCTATGTCATGGATGTACAGTATTACAAGAACTGCATTCTGGACTCCAAGATGGTGCCTATTCATTCCAATAAAGGTTAAACAGTGTATGCCACAAGTGTTACTCTCTTTTTGGTGTGCTTCCACATTGTGTGGCTCATGTTACATGCATAGTAACATCTCTCCCTGCAGGGCCGTAGCCAGGATTTTACAAATACTGAGGCCATGAGTCCAGTTCCCCCAATACACCAAAAACATCTCTAAAATAGTGATTATTTGTATTGAGGTTTAAAGGTCTATTGTGAAGGAAATACTAAAACTTTAATTATATTATCTTTTAAAAAAAAAAACCACATTTAAATATTTTGAATCTAAAAATACTTTAATCAGCTTAAAGAATATCTACCATGTCTTGGGTTTTTTTACTTTGACTTCCCCCAGGTTGCTAAAAAATGTCCTCAGTGGTAATTAATAAGATAAAGAATTGGTGCAGTACCACAGTTGATCACTGGGACAAACCAACAGTAAAGCTGCATTCATGTCATAATATTCAGGCTTTCATTATGAGCAGCTATGTTGAAAAATGTCAGCCTGCTGGTTTTAATTTTGAGTTTGAGATATTGGGAATTTCTGGCAGCTAAAATATCTCCCGCTTGGTAAAAATAAGTGTCAAACAAGCCAGTCACAAAATGGCTGCAAAACCACCACAGCTAGGAGTTACATACCGTTGATTAAGCTAATTTAAAAGGAGCAATACACTGTATCTGGTTTCACTTATTAAGAAACGGATACATATAAAGTAGTTCATTGACGATATTTGAATAGTGTAACTACAAGGCTAGCAGTGGGGTAACCATCTTGTAATATTGTGGGAATTCACTTTCAAGTCAGAATATCGAGAAGTTTTCTAATTGTGTAAAGGCTGACTTACGGCTCCATATAAACTAGCTAACTGGAAAACGTAATGATCAAAGGAATTCTGGTCAAATTATCAGCCTAAAAACTATAAACTGCATCACTGACCATCCATTTTATGATGTTAGGTTGGGTTGGCAGGCTAGCTAAATAGCTAGCAAGCCTGTTAACTACGGCTAGTTTGAACCTGGATGGCTGAGTTGTATATTCTCAGTTAGTGAAAGAAAATTGCTGACACTTACTGAACTAAATAAACTATTATCTCTCAAAAAGGTCAGTGAGGACTGTCTCTACCTCAACATCTTTGTACCTCTGGATGTGAACTTCAGCTCCCCTCTGGGAAGCCCACTGCCTGTCATGGTGTGGATCCATGGTGGGGATTTCATCGCTGGCTCTGCCTCCAAGCCACTATACGATGGACGCTTCATCAGTAACCTAACCCACACTGTTGTTGTAAGCCTGGAGTACCGACTGGGTATGGAAGTTTGTTGGTATTTCGCTTTTATTGGACCTATTCCACGGTAATAACATGTAAAATTCTATATTCGAAAAAAGGCCTTATTCGGAATATCCGAACGGAATATGCTGTTTAAATGACCTAAATGATGATCAAATTTGGAATAATAGTGGAATAAAAACGTGCATGTAAGCGTACTGTACTCACTGATTGCTTGTGAACTGCGGTCAAACTGTCAAACTAGGCAGCGCTGATCAAATACGAATCAACAATCTGTTACTGCATTGCCTGTTTCTCTTCTCAATTGTTTTCAGAAAGATCTTGGAGTTACTGTTTAGCTGTAAAATGGGAATGTTTGTGACCAAGTGCAGCCAAAACCAAGCACCGCCTGACCAGTCTACGCGCCCGACGTGCTGAAGCAAATATTCTCATTTTACAGCTAAACAGTAACTAAAATATGTTTCTGAAAACATTGGCAATGCAGTAACATAGTCTTGATTCATATTTAATCAGCGCTGCCTAGTTTGACAGTTTAGGAGCAGTCGTTGACACTGCGTTACAGGCTCCTCGGCTCTGATTGGTTGTTTTCTTTTCGCCATTAGGAGCACCAGGAAAAGGCAGAGGAACAGGATTTTTTTTTTCACAGATCATCTGATTCACGTAGTACTGTCAGGATATACTGACAGTTTGTGCAAATATGACAAAATGTTATTTGTATGAAAGTGACCAACTGTAGCTTTAATAGCCTTTTTCTAAATTGTACTGTATGTGCAGGGATAAAGGGAGGAAGACCTTTAGCACTAGAGTTGGTAAAGGCAACAAGCAGGCATCTCATGGTAGACATTAGTTAAAATAATGGTGGTGTGTTTATTGTGGAGTGCATGTGTGTGTCTGCCGGTCTGTGTGAGACAGTATGTGGCTGGCTAATGCGTCCGTGTCATTATCTTAAATGACCGAGCCTGTTGGTAATTACTCTGCTTTCCTGCAGACTGAAAACAGGAGCAGAGATATGTGGATGGTAATTTGGAAAATGAATGTCTTGCTGGAGTCAATTATGTCTGATCATGTGAATTTCTGCATGATTTAAGGTGCTTTTGGGTTCCTTGTGTCGGGTAAGGACCTTCACTCCTCAGCTGCAGGGAATTATGGGATCTTGGATCAGCAGGCGGCTCTTCTTTGGGTCCAACAGAACATTCCAGTGTTTGGAGGAGATCCTAGCAAGGCAAGCACACGCACGCACGCACTAACCTTAAAGAAAGAAAAACATCTCTATTTTGCTTTGTGTTCGTTTTATAATGTTAAAATCTGGCACAGGCCCAGGGGGCCATAGGGTCAGGGGCACTGACTCAAAAATATGATGAAAAAGCACACAAAATGGTCTCAAAGAGATGTTATGCCCCCTAATACATACAAAATGACTACACATAGACACAAAATGACTACAGAGATGCAAAATGACCACTAAGAGATGCAAAATGACTGAAAATAGATACAAAACTAACAAAAAGGTACACGTAACGATGGCCATTGACCCAAAATGACTACAAAGAGACACAAAGTTACTACAAAAGATGCAAAATGACTAAAATAGATGGAAAACAGCTGCGAAGAGATGCAAAGCAACCACTAAATGAGCACAAAGGGATACAAAACAACTAAAAGTAGACTCTTTGAGTTTGGGTGTCTTGTACCCTTGACAGGGTGGGGGGGGGACCCCTCTTGCATGCCTGCATTATCTCTACATTGTCTCATAATCCGTCCATGTGTGCCATGCTGTTTAAGCCAAAATGTCACCCAGTACAGTGTGTTGTCAATTCGGAGAATGACGGCTGGTGTTACACAGTGAAACTGCTGTATACTGTATATCAGTGGATTCCAACCTAGAGGTCAAGATCCTGAAGGGGGGTTATGATTATTTTGTCTGACTTCTCTTGCTTTTTACTGTAAAACAATGTAATTATTATTTTATATTATTTTATAATTATTATTATTTAATTTTAGGACTCTAGAAAGTATTGACATTCATTAATCTGAGAAAGGAATACCACTCTATGGTTGAACAGCTTGTAACCTGTGATGGATGACTGATGGTTGCTTTTAATGCCAAGCCTCTGTGTTGTGTTTTTGTCAGGTGACACTTTTTGGGGAGAGTGCAGGTGCTCAGTCAGTGAGTCTTCACCTGATGATCCAGAGCAGCCAGCCTCTGTTTAAACAGGCCGTCCTGCAAAGTCTGCCCTTCTCCATCCCTCTGAAGACCAGGTGAGGAACCATCGGCTCAGGGTCGGCATGGTTACTGATTTGTGCCTGGCTGGCTACAAAACATGGTGGAGCTGTCAAAGTATTAGGTTTCCTTTTTTTCTAAGATAGAAGCAGCATGTGTTTTCTGGAGCTGTTGTTGTATTCAGACCTTGCAGGGATGTTCCCAGCATGCTTACAGACAACTTCAAGCTGAACTGTAATTTTGCATTTCTGCGTCTCTTCCCCAGACACGACGCCCTGAAGCTGGGAAAAGACTTTGCTAAACAGACCAAGTGCTCTGTGAGCGACATCGTCTGTCTGCTGTCTCTCACTCCACAGGCCGTCCTGGCTGCCCAGATGAAAACAAGTAGGGCGCATCAAACACCAGCCTACCAAATTTAGAGCACCGCTCAGGGCTGCCCACACAGTTACATAAGAAGGCAGGATATAGTATGTTTATCTGCAAAAGATGATGAAAAACATTATTTTTATCTGGAGCTGTGGCATACTGGATAACTAAATTACAAAAACAGAGGAATAGCGGGCCTCTGAAGGGGCAATCAGAGGGCCTTTACTGCCTCACAGCACCAAATGACTGTTATATATCTGCAGGGTTGACAGAATTATTGATCAGTATCACGGACTCTGTGATTACATATCAGTGATGAGACATTTAGCATAGCATAACTCCATCTAGTTCGTTCTGTTGGACCCTTGTCTCTAAATCATAAACCTCAGTGAAAATCAGGCTGTTTTTTTTTTTTCAATCTAACCAATGTGTTTTTGATCTCAGGTTCCAAGGTTGTGAACCCGTTCAGGTTCCTGGAGGTTTTTGAGACGTGGGGTCCATACATCGATGGGAAGTTAATAAAAGAGCAAGCTGTCACTGCCTTCCAGAAGGGCCACTGGCAGAAAGAGAAGCCGGTGCTGCTAGGTAAGAGAGACACACACAAAAACAGAAAAAAAGTACAGTACAAGATAAAGGGCTAACAATTGTATTATGAAGCAGCCTCAAATTCTGCTGATGGACTAAGTACATTTTGTCAAGTACTGTACTTAAGTACAATTTTGAGGTACTTAATTCAAGTATTTACATTTTTGTACCACTTGATACTTCTACTTCTCTACATTGCAGAGGGGAAATGACAGAATAGGACGATTCCCAATCACTCTTAAAATGGCAAATTTGACATTTCTTTAACGCCTAATTACGGCCGCATGGTGGCCATTTTGAAGACCGTAAAACAAGACAGCAATGGCAGTTTTTATCAAATGACAGTGTTATTTAAGGTAATGGTCGCACCTAAATAAACACGTAGTTAACGTTGATATGTTTTAACCCAAACCTAACCCTTGCCTAACCCTAGTGCCTTCCATGCAGCGCTGCCTGGAATACGACGTTGGGGGCTTAAAAAAAACAAACACCGAGTTGGCCGCCTAAGAACAAACGTAAATATGAGTCGTTAGGAGCTGCTTGCACAAACGACCTATACGGTGGTTTTCTGTGCGAGGACAGTCTGAAAAAAACCCTGCAAAGACAGCAGAAACATATTGTAAGCTTCCTTCCTAAATTGACTTCCTCCTCATGTCTGATTTTACACAATTATTTTACCATTACCATCAGTTCATTCTGGTGCCTCGAGAGTAACCTCTGGCGTAGTCTCGCTTTGTGAATACTATGTGGAGTAGCCAGACCCTCCTCCAGCGCGCTTTAGAGGAGGATCTGACTACTCCACATAGCATTTGGGGATGGGAGGAAAATGTGCTCTGGTTTATTGGCATTTCTTTAAACCAATCACAATCGTCTTGGGTGGTGCTAAGCACCGGAGAAAAGCCGCGGTGCCGCTGCAAAATAGCCTCAGGAAGGAACTTGTTTTGGTGGAACACGTGTACGTTTAAAAGCTGTTTTAGTCATGCGAGAGAAAACTCAGATTGGACAGATAGTCTAGCTAGCTGTCGGGATTTACCCTGCAGAGATCAGAGGAGTTAACCATAGTCCTCAGAAATCCACTGTAGTTTAAAATGCCAACACAAAGGAAGCCCAAGGAAACGGATGAATGAGTGATAAATGAGTGAAATCCAGTGGATTTTCCGGCGGCAACAGAGCAATCCCGGAAGTGGAACGTCGAGGATATAGACTACCTCTGGCCAGTCCAGCCAGTCTCTCAGGTGTATGATTTCTGGTGGACTCATTGTGGTTCTCTTTATAACACATTTTTTCTCCAAAATCATAACAAAGCTGAAAGCAATGAACATTTTCGAGGAAACTAAGCAGCCTAGTGAATCGATGTGAAAGCTGAAGCCTCATTACTTGCTTTTGTAAATTGCCCAGAGTCATAATGGGAAGTAAACATGTCTAATTTTTACACACAAGGCTTGTGCAGATGAGGTCTACTTGTTTACATTGACTGAGGCGTTGCTTTCTGTCCTGCAGGAACCACCTCAGAAGAGGGAGTGATCTTTGCTTTTGGTATCTTCAACAAGCCAGTCTCTGCAGTGGAAAGCACCGTGTACATCACAGCCATCTTTAAACAACATGCTCTGCGGATCCTGCGCAAGTACCTGCCCCTGTACATGGACGCTGACCGCAGGGATATGCTAGCTCAGGTAAGAGGAGCTCAATTCACTGTCTTTTCATTTTAAGCATTGTAGCTGATATATAGTCCAAACTAAAGATGCAGTCATACACACATTTTAGTGAGAGCTTTCTTATGGAAACAATTAATAAGAAATTGAAGCTTCCCCACAAACATAGAAACATTTTGTTCAAACTTTGCTGTAAAAAAAGTGCTGCTGATTTGTTAGCGCACAGATAAAAATAGACATGAGGAAGTACAACGAAAAGCCGCCTTTGAAAACAGAACACATCTTCGTAGTATATAGAGCCATGATTAATTGGAATGCAATGCCTAGTCATGTCATTCAAGAAAATTGAAAATCTCAATTCAAAGTATTACTTAAAGAACATCTCCTAGCTGAGCAGTACTCTGTATTGGCTAATACTAAATGCATGCTGTTAGTATCATTGAGGGTTTTATGTGTGTGCATTTGCTTGGTCATATTATAAGTGATCAATGTTATAATCTCATCTCTACATTCTGTGAATAATTTAAACTAGGTCCTGTGTTGTAGTGTGTTGTGTTGAATGTTGTTATGTCTTGTTTTTTGGGTGGTTGTTTTTAATGTAATGATGCATGGCAATGTATAGCTGCACAAGCTTTGGGTGGACTCCAGGAAGAATAGCTGAGGCTATGGCCCCAGCTAATGGAGATCCCAATAAATTAAATCAAATCTTGAGACAGGGTCTTCAAGAGACTAAAGGCTAATTATCAAAAGTCACTTGTATTTCCTTTGCTACAGACAACTATTATTTTAGCTTGGAGTGTAAAGTTCATAGATAAATCTTCAGTTCATAGAAAGCAAAGGTACTGAAGCGAGCTGCTTTTGATCCGACTGAAGCAAATTGCATATAATTAATATTCTTCCATTTGATGTGGCTTTGTCTCTGCATCATTAGCTATACAGTGGCTGTCAGGAAACTGTCAACCAGTTTCCAGCTGGCTTACATTTAGACAGTAACGTCTAATTTGTGCGGAACATCTCGCCAGAAGAAATGCACAGTCTGTGTTGTAAATAGTGAAGCAAAGTGTGGAAAAAGGCAAACACAATTAGGCTACATTGACAGTGTAACCTGCATTTCAAGAGCTGTGTAACACACACATGCATCAATAACCACCCATTTGGGTGGTCATGCGTGGATCGATGTCCCACCCAGCCGGAGCACGGAGTGTAACGGGGACCCAGCTGTCTTCTGTGCTTTGTCTCATGAGCCTGATGGGGAATTAAAAACAATTATACTCTTTTGCTGCTGGGAATCATTTCTTTAAAAAAAAAAGGCACATTTCCTCAAGATCAGGGCAGTCAAGGAAAGACTTGTAGCTCTACATATTTGTGGGTTCTTTTCACCTCAAGAGCCATCAACTTAGTCCCTTACCTTGTATAAAAGTTCAGCATTATCACCATCAGTCAGCAGACTTTACACACTTATATGTTGCTCCTTGGCTCCTCAAACACAGCTCCTATCGTTTGCCTACAGAGGGAGCTACAACTCCAGTTTTTTCTCAAAGTCTGACTCCAAAACACACCAGAGTTTTTAATTTCTCTTCCTTAATTGGTATGAGTAAAGCATGTGGACCAACTGGAATCAGGGACTTTGTCTGTCTGAGATGCAGCCGGACTGCCAGAGGCAAGAAGGAGAAGGGGGCGAAAAAGATTTACATTTGGGCCACCGAAAATGTACTTTTGGCAACAGAATATTGGCGCTTTTCCATTATATGGTACCTGCTCGACTCGCCTCGACTCTACTCGCCTTTTTTGGTTTTCCATTACGAAAAAAAGTACCTGGTACCTGCTAACAGGTACTTTTTTTAGTACCTCCTCAGTCGAGGTTCCAAGCGAGCTGAGCCGATACCAAAAGGTGACGAAAGCAACAGATGGGGGGTGTCCTGAACAAACCCGCCATTTTTAAATAGTTTAGCCAGCTGTGGTTTTTTTTTAGCTGCCTCCAGCTTCTTCTGAAACAAAATGTGTCTTCTGGCAACAACAACACACCTTCCACGTTCTGTGTGTGTGTCACGTTAGGTCACGGCAGTTTACTGCGGCGCCGCTTGTTTTACAGTTCTGCAGAGGCTCCAGGCAGAGCTTTCGCCGTAGCCTACGTACACACACACATGCCGGCTCGACGCACACACCAGCGCACAAGTATAAACATCAGGCCACTTTTACATAGGCTACGGCAAAAGCTCTGCGTGGAGCCTCCACAGAACTGTAAAACAAGCTCAAGTGGCCTGATGTTTATACTTGTGCGCTGGTGTGTGCGTCGAGCCGGCAAGACGACCAGCCACGCTGAGGCGGTACTAAAATCTGCAACGGAAAACGGACGCACAGTGTGTCGAGTCGAGGCGAGGCGAGTAGAGTCGAGGCGAGTCGAGCAGGTACCATGTAATGGAAAAACGCCATAAGGGGCTTGGTTGCCCATGCGGCCAGTGATTAAAAATATTAGCATCTATCCCTGTTATTGTATGCAATTTAGGCAATAAAAAAGGTTGCTTTTTTCTACAAAAGGAAACCTCTTTTGTATATTTGCTATTGCTGTTTACTGTAAAGCAAAAGTATTTCTTATCCGATTACTCGATTAATCAATGGAATAATCAGTAGAATACTCGATTACTAAAAGAATCGATAGCTGCAGCACTACACATGTTTAAAGCTGCTTAAAAATAGCTCATGATGAAACAGAAGGAAAAGAAAACCTCCAGCAGTTTTCTGCTAGGCTTTTCCATGCAAAGTGCAAGGTGGAGGCCTCGGGGAGCTACAGGGGGTCAGGAGGTGACACTCCTGGACATACTTAGTATTCAGTCACAGTTCACGGTGCAGTGGAGTCTCAACCTAAGCCTGCACACATACCCCCTGCTTCTCTTCATAAAGGGAACTTCTCCAGAGGCAGCACAAATTTCAACCAGTCTGTCACAGAGGAGGCTGATATGAAGAGCTCAGCACTATGCTTCATATAGCATTTATTGGGTACATAAAAACCCAGTATCTCTGAACACATCCTAAACAACATTACTAACATGATCACCATCTTTCCAGCTTAACACACCAATCATCAGAGTAAAAAAACACTACTGTTTCTCAGTCACTGCGAGTGCAGGCAGCCAGGGATCATGGATGCTGCTGTGATATTCAACTATGATTTCACCCAGTGCCATACCTGAACACCGGTCCTCACAATCAAAAAACCAGACCGGCCCACCGGAAATTCTCCCGGTGCTCCCGATTAGCCAATCCGGCCTGTGTGTGTGTGTGTGTGTGTGTGTATGCATCAGCTTCCTACAGTCAGCCTGTTTGTTTTCAGATGTCAGATGTAGGGCTATGTGGGCGCAGGTTGTGTGCTGCTGAGACACACTGGTTTCCAGGTAACAGGCAGAATAAGACGATATACCTTCATTTTCTTTTTGCTTCCTTTTAGCTGAGAGGGAACAATAGTTTTTGCTGCTCTGCTCCCAGCCCGTCTCTATGTAGATGTCATGCTAATTAGTGTTATTCATTTTCTTTTCTACAAAAACACTGCAGAAACTAGAAGATACACTGTAAAACACAAACTTTCAACGGAGCTGAACACTTCCAAAGCAGCGTGTTTATTCTTTCTTTTTTAGCTTTCATGGTCCAAAACAAATAGCTGAATGCCGTGCCGTTTAGTTATCGATTTGGTGACTAGCACATGCAATATTATAGCAGCCATTGCTAAAACTCCCAGAGCTGGATCAGCAGCACCAAAATGTAATCTATCCAATGTTGTCATGATTATAAGCCAATGAACAACAAGTGTTAATATGTAACTTCCTTCAACAAAGGTAATTATGAAAGAAAAGACATTTATAAAAGAATAGGAAGGAACAAGTTACGTCAACTTTAATCCCATTATGAGAGAGTAAAATCCTTACATGAGTCAGTGTGGTCATGAGTGGGAGGTTTCCTGTTTTTCTTTCACGATTGGAAGGGAAAGAATATGTGATGTCAGTGAAAGAAGAGGCGTATTTGTAAGAGAAACAGCTAAAAGAAAAGAACATCCTATGTAATGTGTCTCATCTGTCTATGAAATGCACAGATACAAATTAAAAACGCCGGCATACTGTATGCAGCCTAAATTAGCCTCCTGTCTGACACTAGCAGCTCTGCGAGACTCTTAGCGGTGTTTTGAGCAAAATGATAATGTCAGCATACTAATGCGCTAACAATGGCAATGTGAACATGCTGATGGTTAGTGGGGAATGTTAACCATGTAGTCATCCTTTTTAGTTTAGCACGTTAGCATGCTAACAGAGTAATAAGCACAAAACACTAAATTCAGCTGAGCCTGATGGGACTGCATTTGTTTTGCAGGTATTTGATACATTTTGAGCATCAACCACTTCATTTCCTGCATTCTAATACATTATTACAGTATGCACCAATTTATGGTGGAAACGTTTATTTATGTGAAGGAACACAAAATTCGGGAGGCAGGTGACAGGTGACAATCAAAATTAGAAATATAATGGAATATAATGCAGTCAATCAGGGAACTGGATCCCGGATCCAAGCGCACTTGACCCCAAAGTTCAGTTTGTTTAATTAATATGAACACTGTGTACCGTACCCGGGCATGGTTGGTCGATCCGTGCCCTAGTCTACTTGAAAAGGTGGTCTAGAGTACAGTTCATGTGTACCCCCCTTCCGTTTTGCATCAGGTGGGCAAACCAACTGTACCAAAACACAGAAGTGGACTACTATTTAACCCAACTACGAGGAGTTTTTAACTGGTTATGAAATTGCTTCAATTTAATACTGATGCCACTGTATCAGACGGCAGCGCAGCCCGCCACGGACAGACAGCAGCTAGTCGGAGCTCCGGCCAGGAGCAGAGCTTCACCTCGCTGCAGCGCTGACCCCTGCTAAAGAAGGTCACCTGGGCAGCCTGACTCTGGACATAAAAACTGAGATCCCATTAGCGCCAGCTTCACGGCGGAGCGTTCAGGTCCAGTCAAAACAATGCAGCTTAGCTGGCTTATAAGCTCCAGGCGCATGCGTAAAACATAGCAGCTGTGGATGAAAAGGAAGTTGACTGCTGGAAGTCAAAGATGTTTTGGAGCTGGTGATTTTCTTTTGCCGCTGGCTAAAAGGTCTTTGGGGGGCGCCAAAAATTACTTCATGCAGTGACAAACCCTGCCCATGGTGGCACTTAAAGAAAAGTCATAAGATCCTCAAAGTCTGTTGGATTCATCTTCTGAGGAACATGAATGCCTGTACAAAATGTAATGGCAATCCAATAATTAAATATTCTGGATTAAACTGGTGACTGGCCAAGTGACAAACCAAATATGCCATCCATAAAGCCAAGCTGCTAGCATGGTTAAATATGATTTAATTTAGTTAAAATATACCTGTTGTCTGACCAGCTATCTCTCTTTCTTCCCTCTCCTCAGATCGTCACCGACTACATCTTCCTGTGTCCATCCAGGAGGTCGGCGCGTGCTGGCACAGCAGCGGGCAGCAAGGTTTGGATGTACGTGTTTGACCACGTGGCGTCAGACCACCGCGTGTGGTCAGGTCTGACCTTCTGCTACCAGCACGCCTGCCACGGCGCCGAGCTGCCCTTTCTTTTTGACTCTGCTTCGGTGGCTAACTTCACCCTGTCAATGCCAGAGAAGCTACTGTCCAATCGGATGCTGTGCTACTGGGGCGCCTTCGCCCACACTGGTGACCCTTCCTCGCGGGCCCAACAAACAACTTTCTGCCGGGAGCAGCGTCTGCCCGTTTGGCCGCGCTATTCCGACACCAGCAGCTGGCTGGTCATGAACCTGACAGTGCGTTCACATGCACAAGTGGGAACCAGGGACCATATATGTGACTTTTGGGACCATCTAGGCATCTATTAGTGAGGGGGCGGGCAGGGCAGGGAGGTGTTGACTTACTTTGCAGTAAAGTATACATGCTCCCATCTTTCTGTTCCACAGAATGTTAATCCAGTCACAAAATCTTACAGCATGTAGTTGCAGTGTTCATCACAAAATATACATTCATAAAATATGACCTTTTAGAAATCGCTACCAAGCAGCAATTATAGTTCAATAAATCGTCAGCTTTTAGAGAGAAAATGTTATTTCTATTTCCTTTCTCCAGCAACAGCTATGAGTGCACATCAGTTTTTAAAAACTGCTACAATTACTGTCATCTATTGCTCAGCAGTATGAAATGCATCTCTGGCCAAAGCCTCACCATTTTCCCCTTAACATGAGAAAGGATGCAGAAAGACAAGTTGCTCTATTTGGGGTAAATTTAGGTAAAGACGAGTTCGCACAAGTTGAAAAATATTTTAACCTGAGTGAAACATGTACTCCTATCCTAAAGCTATATGACACTTCATCATGAAAAATGGAGACTCAAAGCCTCCAAAGATTATTTCTAGAAGACAAGAAATTGTCAGTTCAAGGCTAGACAAAAAGGGGCTAGCTTAAAAATGTGGTGGGAGTCCAGCTGCCTATTGGCACAAGTGAACCAAAATAAGTCAAATTAACCAAAAATAAGTGTACTTTAAAACATTTTTAGCCCTGTGACAGGTTCTGTTTCCTGTTTCCAACAGCACTTGTCAAATGTATTAGTGAAATCAAACTAATATACTGTGATGTATTTAAGGCCTTTAACTATCAGCTGTACTTTGTGTAAATGCATGTGTCTTCTAATTGTCTGGTTCAAAAAAAGGCTATAAGATATAAGACATTTCTCTTTTGGTTTTCTTTTTAATATGACTTTAGTCTGAATCCCAGAGCTCATGTCTTACATGAAATGTACTTTTGTGGTTAACTTGTGTCTGAAGGGATGAGATGGAATTGATTAAAACCCTTCATTTCTCATGTAAGTGGCACTTTCATAAAAATGTAGATTTAATGGGCACTGTGATTTATGATTCAAAGACAACTTATTTGTGTTTATGCCCATTTTATTGCACCACTCTCTTCCTGTTTAGATAGATGTATAGATTTAGGCTATAGATGAGGCTGTCTGTTAGTCACTCTGGCCAATGTGTTTCTCAAATAAAATAAATCCTTAAAGCTGCACTGATCAATATTTTGTATTATTAACTATGGAAAAAATGACTAGGTATAATGAAAAAGGGGTCACTCGTAGTGACAAACAAAAGTTGTTCAGTTCTAAGAAGCGTTTTTAGCAACTTCCAGGTCATTTCTTATGTTTCGTAGCCTACAACTTCACTCTCACTGCTCGCTTCAGCACAATGTCCATCAGCAGCAGGGGGGGCGCTTGCGCATAGGTGAGGATTAAGGTGAGGGTGTGGGTGCGCAGACCTCACTCCCACCATCTTCACTCCTACCAGATGGACCTCCAGTGGCATGAGGGAACCCATGACGACCTTTGTCTGGCAGGAGTTGCAGGGGGCTGCCGGTGATCCGGTCAGTTGGACTCCGCCTGTGCCTGTCCCCAGGTGCAGGTTTGTCTTCGGGGTTTGCTCCCCTAGCCGCTCTACCCTCCCGAGTTAACCCACGTGGCTGTGGGGTTGCCTTCTAATGCCTTCCCAACTGTTGTGGTGGTTCTCCCACCACCATCTTCTGCCTGCGCCGCCGTTGGGGTCTTCACTATTTACCCATAGCTGGGGCTATTTACCCATAACTGGGAAAGTGGATGACGGGCATCAGGGCACCGATGGGCCTGCATGCCACGTCTCTGGGGCCCACTGCTGCTCCGAGATCCCGTACAACTTAGCCTGGAACCACAAGGGACCAGTCACCATGTGTGCCACGGGGAGGCGTGTACGAGATCTTGGCAGTGGAGAGGCTACGTACCGGCTGAGGAGGCTTACACACTCGGCTCCTCTTTTCACCCCTGAAAACAAAGGGCTATCCGGTGGCAGTAGCTGTAAGCAGAGAGTGGCAAGCAGAAGCAGCATGCACTAACTACAAGCACTACTACTCCAACACTACTGCACTGACGCATCACATGCCCTGCATGCAAAGGCACACACACACACGCACGCACGCACGCACGCACGCACACACACACACACACACACACACACACACACACACACACACACACACACACACACACACACAGACAGACATAGTTATAAACAGACATACACAGACACACACACACAGACACACACACACACACACACACACACACACACAAGTACAAATGCATTTTCTTTTCCTCAGCCAGGCATTAGAGAAGCTTTCTGTACCACTTCTTCTTCCACTCATTGAGATGACTCTCCAGCTGCTCCTCAGTCTTCTTCAGAGCAGCCAGGAGGCAGTCACTCACAAAGCTTTGCTCGTCATTCTGATCCACATAGGAGGCTCTTGATTTCTCGCTCTCCTCTAGCAGGGAGGTTTTCTCCTGCCGCCATAGGACACGCTCACTCTCTAGCTGATGTTCACACTTTTTCTCAAGAGCAGCCATGAGGTTCTTGTTGTTTTTGTCCCGCATCTCCAGCTGGGCTCTTTCAAGTATCTCCTTTGCCTCCTCGTCCTGTTTTCGGAGAGCTTCCTCCATCTTGCTCAATTTATCCTTCAGCTCCTTAGCTTTTTGGGCTTTTCGCAGACTGTTGCTGATTGTTCCCAGCTGGGATTTCAGATACTCTGTTTCCCTGGGTGGGGAGTGGACACGTTCAGCCAGCTGAACTTTCAAGTCACACATCTCCCTCTGCATCAGCTCTTTCTCACGGCTCCAACTGCTGCCCCCTCTCTGTTGTTGGAGCTGATCGAGGAGATTGGCCAGCAAGTCCTCTCGGATGATCAGGTGAACTCTTCCCTCAGATTCACATTGGGTGAGCCTCGACTCGCTGTCCTTCAGTTCACACCGTACTTGTTCTTCAAGTGAACTGAGATAGAAATTCATTTGCGGTTCAATCTCTCTGGAGTTGAATTCCATGTTTTCCAACTATTCTGCTGGACCAGTGTCTTTTCTCTCGTTGCAATGTGCACCTTTGGAATGTCACAGTCAAATGACTCTCTGATACAAACTGCTGTCTGAGTGAATTTGTGTCAGAACTAAAGTTGGGTCCCAGTATTCATAGATTCTCAACATTCTTAAAAGTGTCGTTATGACAACAACATGTATTCTTATGTTTTCAATCCAAATGGTTATTGATTCTATTCCATTCTATATTTGATTCTATTGTTGCTATGGGATACCAGTTTGTTTATGTCTGAATATACAGTATGAATGTAATGATTTCCTAAAATATGGCAAAGAAAGAACACTTGGAAATATGGAAAGAAAAAAGATGGATGTCTTTGCACAAGAGCAGTACACACAAGTATGTGCCAGTTGGGAGGCCATTTTCTCTAACTCCAATAACCATGTGCGCTCAGCAACTACCTAATATTCAAGATGTGCATTTACCACAATAAAACATTTTTTTTACTTTTATTCAAACTGTCCAATACTTTTTATGTTGGATTTGAAAAGCCGTTTAGCCCCTGCTCATGTTTATCTTGTACATGTTAAAAGTTGTCGTAAAGGAAGCGAAATATGAAGGGCTTTTCACACGGGGCAGCGACACTTCGCCTGCGTAGTCGCGTGGATCCGCGGGATCTCGCTCCTCATGTGAAGGCCAGCCGATCAATGTGTGGTAACCATGGGGATTCTGTGCACTACTCTATCCCTGCCGTACAACTGAATAAGATCAGCTGACTGTGGTATCATATATCCCTAATCACAGGTCCATTTATAACAAAAAGTGGCAATCCTAGTATTTTCCTAACCACGATCTGTTATTGTTGATAGCTAAAGTTAGCTAAATTAGCATAGTTATAATTAAGGACGTTACCCGATAAATCCAGTCTTGTGCCGATGCTCTGACAAGCAGAAGCCCTGCTGTCTATGTCCTGATAACTGTTTGGAAAACAGTTTTATATTTTAGTGAACTCACAAACAGCAATAATCAGTCTCTTGTTCATTGATTTGCACGGCGTGTTGCTTGCGTAGGGAAAAGTTCAACACAATTCAACTCTTGCAGCAGGCGGGCGTGTGCGTGTGACGAGCACGAAGGCGAGTTTCATGGGATTACACCCGCTTGTCGCGTCGCCTGTCAAACTGCCCGCGCCCCCCCTCTTAGGTCTCCCACATTTGAAATGGATTCTTGTATAAAAATATTTTACAGCAAAAGTGGTTAAAATGACAGATATTGTGACACACCCAAGTGCAAAACAAAGCCAGGCCGAAGACGCATTGAGATTTGATCGCTCAGACCACATTTGAAGGGGTTTGGGCCACGTTAGTATTAGTCTATTAGTAAATCTCATGTCACAGAAACCACTGAGAGTGAATCCTGTGTTATGGATGCTATTGTCGGTGTTTTTGTTCCGGTGCTCTGCACAGTTCAGACACCCGGCCGCCTGCTGTTATCCCTGGCACGGAGATCCCCGGGGACTGCAGGTTCATAAAATAGGCCCAAAAATCTGAACATAATACACACATACCACCGTCGGGTGGAGAAAAATACGCCCTTCGTTACACAGACAAAGCGTTTTTTCATTAGTCATCACACATTTCTGTAATAGGCTAAATAGTGTAGGATTTATGTGAGAGTAACAACTGAAATGTATACACACAACAAAAACAATTTTTAATTAAAACGTGTTTATGTGCATATAGAGTGTGGAAGAGAGATCCGATCACAAGTGGCCACTCAAGACGCATGTGGAGAAGCATTCTAATGCCAGCTGTGAACTGACGCACTTAGAGCTGTCCACTTGTCATCGGATCACCCGAGACACATGTTAATGTTATGTTAATACCAGGTCTGAACAGGGTCACAGACACTCGGCTAACATTTGTCAGTGATATTAAGTCGAATGAGAGGAGAGCCAATTAATGTGGACGAGCCTGTATGTCGACTTTGTTTAAAAACAGTGGCAGTGAAAAGAGGCAACATAACTAACCTAAAATCTCACCTAAAACATAACCATCCCACCCAGTTTTTTAACCTGGGAACAACAACCATAGGAGGTGGAGAGGGGTCTTCCAGACAGTTATCTCTTGCAGATGCTTTTTCCCGGCAGTGCAAATATAAACGTGACAGCACGAAATGGTGCACGCTCACAGATTGCGTAACTCGCTATATAGCCAAAGAGATGCAGCCATTAAACACGGTCGAAAAAACAGCATTTAAAAATATGCTGCTAACTTTTGAGAAACGGTACGACTTAATAAACATGTTGGTGTTACTATCCATTAACTTTGGTGTTCCAAAAACTGTACTTGTAAAAATAAACCGCCACTATGTCCACAAGCTTCTCAACATTGAAACAAACAACGCATTCATAATAATTTATAATAAATAATTGTAAATGTAATCTTAGCCCCCTGTCCCTCAAATACTTAGCTACATCCCTGCATCAAACGTGCAGAGCGGCATTCGCACAGTCTGGCTCGCACACAGCGGGCCCTATTTTAATGATCTAAGTGCACGGTATGAAGCGCCTGGCCCAGGTGCGTTTAGGGAGTGTCCGAATTGACTTTTTCTAGTTTAATGGCGGAAAAAAGGGTCCGTGTGCCAGGCACGTGGTTCAAAAGGGTTGTACTTAGTGTCTTCATTAATCATAGGTGTGTTTTGGGCGTAACATGCAATAAACCAATCAGAGAGTCATCTCCCATTCCCTTTAAAAGCCAGGCGCGTTTGGACCTTGGCGCATTGCTATTATGATGGCGGAGTTACACCGTAATATTTTTGTTTGTAATCTTTTGCATGTTTGTGTGCTGCTGTGTGTGTGTAACAAGCATAATGTGCGTGTGCTGTGCACGAGCATAGGCGCATTTTACTAATTTGCTGTTAAAATAACAATGAAATGCTGCGTTATTGACTTTAGACCAGGTTTTTGTTGGTCAATGGCGCGACCACACTGCCTCAAGATAGCAATACGTCAGGAATGCACCTGAACACACCTCCCTGTAAGACCAGCACGTCCATGGGCACACGGATGGGCGCAGGTGCATTTGCTATTTAAACGACGTGGGCACTGGACGGTGTTAAAATAGCAAAGACACTTGCGTCGGGCTTTGCGCCGTGCTGCACCGGGTACAAGATAGGACTCAGCGAGTCTGCTGCGGGGCGGTGGCCCTGCATCCAGGCAAAGACTCAACACACGTTTAATTCAAAGTTAAATTTGTAATAAATGTAATGTATGCTAAAGGCGAGTCAGCATCAACAACAGCGCGTCTATTACGTTAGCCGAAAGTCAAATCGCTCCCTTGTGATTCTGCCCTTTGATTAGTTTTGATTTTAGTAAAGACAAGAACAGTATAATACAAAATATTACAAACTGACATGTTTGAATTCATAACGTTTACAGAGGGTCGCCGTTTCGGTGGCGTTACGTTACAACACACTACACAGTGCTTGCTCATTTTTATTTGATTAGTTAAGCAGTAGCCTATTATAAAATCCACTTACTCTGACATATCACAGCAATAAGGCTGCACAAATTAAACCAGGTTTCGTCGTTTACTGTCAAACTGGGTAAACAAATATAATGGGAGTAGGCTAGTTAAAACATAACTGTTGTGTGCATGTGATATTTTCTGATTTTATATTTGTTAAAGGCTAGGTCTACTTATTAGCTACAGGGTCCCACAGTGGAATGTAATACAAGGTTAACCAGAGCTTTTCACATCTTGATTTGTACAGGCCAGAGTAGCTGGATAGAGTAGCTGGAGCCTAAAAGTGAAAAGGAAAGCTAAAAGTGGGGATATTGCAAAAAAAAAAAAAAAAAAAATCAGAGAAGTGCACAGGATGAAGAGGAGGAGGGAAATGAAGGAGAAGGCAGTGAACTGGAGAGAGCAGGCGGGTCAGAGCAGGAGAAGACCACAGAAGGAGATGGAGAAATAAGTGAAGAAGAGGGAAAGGAAGAATTGACTGTGAGGGATGAAGAGGAGACTGCAGATTCAGAGAGAGGGACAGAGGCAGGGAGTGGTCAGGAGGAGGCAGATGAAGATGACAGGGAGGAAGAGGCCTGCAGTTACCCCTGGACCATATGGTTTGTTTATATTCTCCTTCCATATAAATTGCAGTACAGTAGTATAACATGTCATATCACTCAGTAAAATGACATGTTTTCAGTTTTTGGCTATTTCTATTCTGTTGTATATGTTATAGGGTTAGATATGTAAAGATGTACATACAGTATATAAATACATTATCTACTGATGTTTTACAGTTTCTTTTGTTTGAGCTTAAGTTTGATCATAATTACTGATAAAATAAGACACATTCTATTCTATTTGTCTTACTATATCAGTAATTATGATCAACCAAAAGGTCAAACAAATGATAGAATTATGTTATGCAGTTTTACAGTTTACATATGGTGGTTTCTGTGTACCGTCTTCCAATGCCATACATCTTCGCCAACCTTGTCAAATTTTCTAGATCCGCCACTGGTTGGCTACAATCTGAAATCTTCTCTCCAGGCAGCTTACATTCTATAGTTATAAAGTATCTAATTTAATGTGTCCTTTTACTAAAACTGTATTTGAAGGTCCAGGGTTAAATGGTTCAAAACACGACAGTCTTCAAAGGCCTATTCATACGGTTACCTTCCAGCAATATAAAAAATAAATAAAATAAATAAAATGATGTAACATTGAAACATTCTCCCCCAATAGCTATTAACCCTGCAAAAGAAGACAGCAACTCTTTTGAGTCCAAATGTTCTTGGTCTTTCATAATCAAATATTAATATCTTACCATCTCTGCAGCTGTTGTAATTAATGCAGTACATTCAGCCTTTGAATTATCACCATGACATCAAATAGAGACTTTGGTAATAGTTCTATTGGGTAAGGAGAAGGAATATGAATCTTTTTTTATTTATTTTTTTATAGCTGGCCCCAGAGTACTCAAGCTTAGGAAGTGTTTCCATTGAATGTAGGCTAGTCTATATCCACGACAGTCCACTTCCAGGATTGCTCTGGTGCAGCAGGAAATTCCGCCGGATGCATGTTTTTTTTGCCGATGTCCTTTTCCTTCCGCTTTCTTTGTTTTGAATTTTAAACTGGTGGATTTCTGAGGACTATGGTTAACTGCTCCTCAGATCTCTGCAGGGTAAATCCAGACAGCTCGCTAGACTATCTGTCCAATCTGAGTTTTCTGTTGCACGACTAAAACAACTTTTGAACGTACACATGTTCCACCAAAACAAGTTCCTTCCTGAGGCTATTTTGCAGCTGCTCCGTGCGGAGCTTAGGGCTGTCCATGACTGTGATTGGTTTCAAGAAATGCCAATGAACCAGAGCACGTTTTCCTTCCATCCCGGAATGCTGTGTGGACTAGCCAAACCCTCCTCCGCAGCGCTGTGGAGGAAGGTCTAACAATGCGAGACTAGTGTAGGCCAAAGATTAAGGATAGCAAGACCTTTCAATGCTGAAGAGAGCAGCTACAACTGCACTGCTCTTGAGTCACGTCTCATCTTGAAGTGTTCCTAATCATTAAAAGGAGACATACTGTATATGTCTATTTTAGTTTTGCTCTGGAGACCAGAAGTTTTAGGATATCTTCCTCTGAGTGATTGAGCTGGTTTGTTTTCCTTGGACTTTCTGTTGATGAAGTTGGAGTTTTATTAAGGGCCCTGCTGTTCATGCCAACTGGAGTTTGTCTTTAATTCAAAGGTTTCCCAACTGAACGCAAATATAAAAACCTTCATAAACAGACAGTGTTTCTAGTGACATCTATAGATGGTACTTGGGTTCAGACTGAAATATCTGAACAACTGACATGCAAATTTGTGCAGACATTGATGTTCCCCAGAGGATGAATCCTACTGACTTTGGTGATTCCCTGACTTGTCGTCCTGCGCACCCATTAGGTTGAGATTTGTGGTTTTGAGTGAAATGTCTCAATAACTATGAGATCAATTGCTATAAGATTCAGTACAGAATGATGTTCCCCTAAGGATGAACTGTAATAACTCTGATGATCCCTTATCTTTTCATGTAGCACCATCATCAGGCCAAAAGTTTAATTTGACCAATTCCTGCTAAACTAATAACATTCCCATCAGCCTCAGCTGTACTTTGTGTTTAGTACTAATTAGCAAATGTTAGCATGCTAACCCGCTACACTAATATGGTGAACAGGGTCTATACCTACTAAACATCAGCGTGTTGTCTTTGTGAGGATGTTACCATTAGGATTTAACCCTAAGCGCTAAGTACAGACCTACAGAGCTGTTAGCATGGCTGTTGCAGCTGTAAGCAGGCCAACAAAGTGCTGCCGCGAGGACTAAACACTGAGAGATGCATGAACACACTGTGACGCGCTCAAGATTGTACTGCAATGATTTATTCCTCCACACAGAAAATACAACTAGCACTGCAGTTACCAAATGTAAAGTTACTTTGTGAGTAGAAATAAGTGCGATAGTGCGGTGGTCAACAGAAAGTGTTCGCTCCCAGGCTCACCCCCTCTCTGTCAAAGCCCAAAAAAACCCAGGTGAACAGGTGAAGCAAACAAATATGTTATCACTTCCACTCAAACCGCAAACAATATAAGTGCACAATATAATAATCAATAAATAATATAAATGAGACCATAAACAACATACAATATGTGGCTCCTACAATGGCTGTAGACTTAGTATTGCTCTTGTTTTTATAACAAAGAAACTTTTTCTGTGTGTTTCAATGAATGCAAATATAAAAGCTTTTAAAACAGGGTTGGAGTTGTGTAATATCATCTGGGAGCAAAACAGGAAGTAATTTCTATGAAAAAGTTGCAGATTATTACTTTAAGGATGACTGTAGCTGTAAGAATAGTTTATTCTGTTATCCAGTTGAACTGGGAGCTTAACTGGCAAGCGTCCAGTCATAAGCCTGGTTCTTTAACCTCCAGGCACCGAACAGCCTTGCCTGTTTTTGAAGAGGCCTCTCCCCACTGGTACAAAGTCCACTGTGAATTGTCCTGTTTCTTTTGGCATCAGTTTAAAATATGCCACATATACACATGCATGCACACTCAAGCAAGTGTGTTTACACACACGCATTGATTGGTAGAGCACTGGCATGTAGGGCATGTCGAGGCCAACTCATTATCTCGGCAGAAATTAACTCCATGTCATCCAGTATCGGAGCATGGACCGTGCTGCGACTGAGCTGTCTTTAGATGGCCGCACAGCTGATCAATTTGAGTTCATCCCAGCACATTGCCTACGGCTGGGCTCTCGCAGGGTGTCCCTCTCTCCCCCCAATCCTGCTGCTCATTATAGTGACAGCCGATAAGAGGGAGACAGAGTGAGAGTGAGAGAAAAGAGAGACACAATCCTGTCTGTTCCCTGGATAATTTAGGAAAGGTTATGGAATAGATGTCTGGCCGTCATTCTCGGGCTCTAAATCACGGCTGCATGGGCGCATTCCAATAAGTCTGATTATAGCCACTGTGGCTGCAATTAAAAATCAGATGACAGCCCTCTGTGCCCGGCATGCTGCTCAGGCCAGTCAGAGCCAGTCAGAGAGAAGAACAGCACACTGTTCACCAACATTTTATATCTAAGTGGGCCTCATTCATCTCAAAGGAATCGTTTAGCTTTTTGGGAAATACACTTGCCAAGAGAAGATCTCATACGTCTGTCTGTATGGTGAATATGTAGCTACAGGCAGCAAGCCGGTTCTTTTGGCTTGGCATAAAAAAGCTCATAGGTAACAAAATCCACATTAGCATCTCTAAACATGTTATATCTTTTAATCCGTACAAAAAACTGTTTAAAAGTGACACGCTGTAGTTTTACTGAGGTATCCTGTATGTCTTGGATATAAGGTCTTTCTCGATCTGAGTTCTGGTCTGTACTTGTTTTCCTGCTGACTTGTCTTCAGTCACGGCCCGAGCACTGTTCCAATTCAAAGTCCGCACCAGGCCAAGTATGGTCCCAGTTAGTTAACGTTCTTTCTCCACCTTGTGTGGATTTGGGGGTCATAAACTAGCGCCAATGGCAGAGAATTTGGGCCAGGCTCAAAACTGCTATAACTCTCATCCATGATTTTTTGTCGTTGTCATAAATTAAGTATTCTTTTCTATTCATAACTTTTATAGTCAAATTTATAGAAATAATGCTTTTTGAAACTGTTGCTATGACGTTTTCAGAGTCAAATGTCTAACCCTGATAAGGCCATTGTAATTTATCAGTGGTTCTGATGTGTCTGTAGCATTTTGAACATATAATAGAAATTACTTTTGGAAAATAAATGGTGATCTCCGTTGAAATCTAATCTTTGTCGTTGCCAAATTGGTTGTCTTAGTTAAAGTTCATGTTTTTATTGGACAGTCTAAAGGTGTACAGCAGCGTTGCCTTTGTGGACTTTCGGCTCCTTAGTGTATGGTATATTTTCAGATCTCACCACACTTACAGTATAAATGATAAACATGTATAAATATATATATTAAGTCAAATAAACGGAGGCAGTATGGGGTGTACTATTTCATTTTATTGTAAATATACACATAAGTGAAGATAACAGGTGTGTCAGGTGACTGCATTTCATACTGAACCTCGTTGAAATTCCAGAAAAAAAGCTATTTTTCTTCCTTTTCCACAAAAGCCTGTTATTGGCCTTTGAGTTGAGATCATTTTGTCATGTGTACCGTTAAAGTATATTCACCAGAGCCAGGCTGAGTAAGAACACTGCTTTCCCAATTTCTGATTGAATGTATTGCATCCCCCCATCCTCAGGAGTTTGGAACCCAGGAACTTTAAACTCCCACGGTCGCAAGTCTGAACTTGGCACATTAACCCCTGTAAAATGGTGAATTGGAATTTTTACAAGTAAAATAAAATAATAAAATAACAAATAAAACAAATGAGTTATAATTATTAATATAATAATATTATAATTATTAATATAATTAAGTGAGCTTTAGAGGTACTGGGTGGATTTTGTTACATTTGTACAAAGCCATACTGTGTCTAGTCTTTATGCTAAGCTAAGCGGCTGCTACATACTTAGACTATAGGTATGAGAGTGGTATAGCTAATCTCATCTACATGTAACTTGCAACATGAAAGCGAATACAATTATTTCCCAAAATGTTGAACTATTCCTTTATGAACTGACAGTAGATTTAAAAAGAGAAGGGGAACCAGTGTAGATGTCAGAATGACGGAATTCATAATGTCTTTGAAATGTTGTCCAAACCTATACAACTAGAGACAAATTTTGTTTTTGGAAAAGGAACTGGATTACCACTGCAGACAAATGAGAGTCTAAAGACGAATGAGCTTGTTTTTGCTTTTATAATGAACCACTTTGTTTTTTCCTGTCTGTTCTCTTCCCTGGCTTTGCTCTTGGCTACATGAACGAAAAGCAACACAAGCACATATGCTGAGATTTGTCTCAACACAGTGAAGGTTCAAGGGCAGCTGTTAGAGGCGATATGAGATTAGGATTGCTGTTGTTCATTTCCAAATTTGAGCAGAAAGGCCTTTGGCAGAAATATCACATTATGTCTTCAGTTACAGTTTTGCTTTGAATGTGCCCAAAGTGGGATTCTCTATATTACAGTTTAGTGCTGCAGGCGAATATCATTAAGGACAAACTCCTGCTTAAAGACATGCCCTTTATTCTTCTCTGAACAAAACTGCCTGATTTTGCTGTGCAGTATAATCTTTCATACTGTGGCACTACAGACTCATCAAACATTTCACGTAAGGCAACAAGCCAAGTAAAGTGCAAACTTTTCCCTGTGTGATGCAATGATGCTGTAAACTGATCAAATTACATGAATAGTTCAATTTAATAAATACCCTACTACTATTACTAATCAACAGGTTGTATCGTATTAAACACTTAGAATAAATAGAAACAGAAACAAAATACACTGTAAACAACACAGCTTTAGAGGTGTTGCTAGGTTTCCTTTTAAACTGGGCCAAGCCTGGCTAGCTTGATGTTGAGCGGGGGAGCAAAGTTTGTGTCCCGGAAGAAGTTAATAACATTACATCACATTACATGTCAATTAGCTGATGCTTTTATCCAAAGCGACATCCAATAAGTGCATTCAACCATGAAGGTACAACTCTGGACTGCAGGAATCAAGTTCAAGTGCATTTGCTTCAAATAAGCCAAACTACAAAGATAGATTAATGGAAAAACGACTTTCACCCAGGAAACAGGTGTTTGTGTCCTGGGACCAGTGTTTTAACCCAAACCAAAATTATTATTGAGTATATTCTAGTGCTGTCAGTTAAACGTGTTATTAACGGCATTAACGCAAACCCATTTTAACACCGTCAATTTTTTTTATCGTGAGATAAACATTCTTTTTGGCCTAGCAAACTTTGTAGCTTTTTTTACATGCTGTTGCAACAACTAGTAACATTAGAAAAACTACAACACCACACCGGATCTAGCTAGACCGGAAACACAACAACAGGCACGCCGCACACACTTGTTTGGGCTTGCGAGCCGGCCAAAGAGTAGTAGGCTAACGTTACGTTTTTAGTGGATGGCGAGCGTGAGACGCCGAAATGGATGTCAATAAGATTCTGAAAGTTTACTTTTTAAAAGTTGCCAAATGGTTCCATTGACAAGACCAAAGTGAGCTGTGTGTTTTGTCGTTGTGAACTGAGCTATCATCGCAGCACGTCCAGTCTGAAATATGTCTTGATGGCCAAGCGCACAGCTGATGCGAATTCTCTGCCCCCTCGTCAAAGCCAGGCGACAAAAGCACCAAGCAAGCCGATCCACTTTTCCATGTTGATAAGAGCATTAAAATGAGAAAAAATAATTTGACAAAAAGAAATCAAGGGACATTTAGAATAGATAAAAATGTGCGATTAATTGCGAGTTAACTGACATTAATGCGATTAATCGCGATTAAATATTTTTATCGTTTGACAGTAGTACTAGTATATTCATGAGAATGTGTTGCCTGACTCCAGCTCTGTACTTAATGCACAGACATGAGGTTGACTAAATATTTGATTCTTTTAATGCAGATAGCAGGCATGGCCACTATGGATGACAACTTTCATTTTGGGTTTCAACATTGTTGCAGGCCGCCATATCAACATCTATGCAACTTCAAAATAATTTTCCGAGTCTGCTGCTGACTACCAGTCAAAAAGTGCTGTTATTTCTTTACTGATGTTCATTCAGAATTCTCCTGGGCTTAGCACAACCCACAACAATTGTGATTGGTAAAGATATACAAACAACCCTTAGTTTTTTCCCTTAGTGCAGAATTATGATGGGTTCAGCCAGACCTTTCTCTTCTCCTGGTACAGTGCTAAAACGAAGTGTGGAGATCGGTCTGCCTATGCAAGACTATAGAGAGACTCTGAGAATGAGTTTTTTTTCTTCTTTTTACAACCACTTTAGACAATGAATTGTCAGTCATGCAAAATGATTATTTTTGATGACATATTCCTTTTAGCCAACCTCTTGGTGCAGTGTAGTGACATTCAGCTTCATGACAGAGAATGACAGCGAACGACTAAGCCTCTGGATTACAGCACAAATACACCATGGGACAGAACAGTTTTGTTGTTATTGAAAATCACTAGCACAATCAATGCGGTACTGTTAATCAGTGAACCAAATACCAGGCCAGAAAAAAAAGAAATGACTAAATAGGATTTTCCTAAAACAATTCCTTCAGTATTTTAGAAGTTTGCTCGGCACCATCAATTTTATCTAGGGAGGTATCAAACAGGTTCACTACTTATGACACAATTATTTATTATTAGTTATATAAACTGCAGTTTTCCCATTATGTTCTTACTCCACAGGGAAAGCCAGACCCTCTATATATCCATATTATCAAAGTGATGCCCATATGGTCTGAAAAACACTTGCACGTGCACAGTAGGCCCTTTAGGCACATAGGCCCATTCAAGTGGCAATTAAAAGGGTCACCTAATCAGCTTTTGTATTACTATATGATACAGAAACCTTGAGCATATAAATTGCTGCTTTCAGAAAATCTGGGTTTTTGCTGACTCTCACACCTCTGTCTCATTCTCTGGAGATTTACCATGTAATGGGAAAGCAGCAGCCAGGGCCCCCCCCCCGACCCCCTTCCCAACCTGAATTGAATTAGTCCCAAGGGCTATCAGCGTAAATCCAGAAGGAAGACTACAGCGCAATTTGCCCATAAATCACAAAAGGTGCAGTAGTTCTGAGCAGAGGCTTATGTAGGGAACAATGTGGGTGGGAAGAGATAGCAGAGCATTCAGGCTCCAGTCTGCTACAGTTTGCTGTAACAATAATACTTGAGAGGGCATTTTTATTGTACTGAGCCAACAGCTCAGCCAACAACACCAACAGCATCAACAAAGTACTGATGATAGCAACAAAAAGTCCTCATGTGTATTACAGCTTTAAAGCAGCTTTGACCCTATGTGCACTGACTTAAGCAGTTGTAGTTGAACAATATGGATAACAAGAAATTAAAAATAAAGACTAAAACTGGACAGCCCTCAAAAAGACATGGGAAAGGGATCTCAGTATTACACTGGATGATTAGTAGTGGGACAGAAGAATAGAAGAAGATTATTTTAAGAGGATGGAAGAATGAAGGGGTGCTGTCAATCCAGGAGTGGGCTTGTGAGATGGCTAGGGTGGCGGCGTTTGAAAAAATGTCATAGAAACGGTTTGCCAGATTGGATGTATATACTAGAAAAATAGAAAATAGAAAATGTTTTGTATTTTGTTAAAAAATGAAAAATAAAAAAATTGTTAATCACAAAAAATAAAGACTAACCTGTGACTCAGCCTTGTATCTGGTTGTAACACCAACCCATGGTATCATGGTGTTAGTGCTCCATTTTACACCTTGTGGTCAACAAAATAATTGAGAATGATGAGAAGGACCAACTAAAACATACATGTTTCTGACTGTACAACTCAGAACAATTAGGATGCACTAATTCATGCTCATAAACCTAGCTACCTGTAGCTTTGTGAGTAAGTTGTTGTATTGCCTTTAGAAAAGTCCAATGGGAAATGTCTAAATATAGTACACCAACTGACCAGAAACAAGAAAGAATCCCTGTGAAGAATCTTGTGTTGCAGTAGGAGAAATAAAGTGAAAGGTACAAGGACAAGGTGTTCAGGGTCCAGGCTTTTAACCTGGCCCGGAGGTAAGCACTGTTTCAACAACCGTCATTAGCAGCCAATTAGACTACAGCACAGAACACAGCCGCAGCCTCTGGGTGATGGACACATGGATCGATGTGGCCGATAAGTTCGGCTGTGTTGGATAAATTTATGGGTCCGTCCATGAGCCCAGGGCTGCTCTACTGATGACCGAGACAGTTCAAGGTGCATCTGGCTGCTCCTTAAGTTAACTGCACTGCTCATCATACACAGTCCCACTTGCCAGCGGGTTTATGGACCCTGAAATAAAGTTAGTTTATGAGGCCATTTCCTCTATATGTGGAATAATCGTGTCAGTGGGCACTCAGAGCAGCACAGAATTTTAATACATGGTTTTGACAGCTGTGGCCTGCTCCTTGAGGTTGAATGAAAATGACCTGCAAATGTTCCTATCTGTCAACAAGCATTGGCTTATCAAGCTGCTTGCCACTCTGAGCCGTCCTGCCAAGGCAGAGGCGTGAATCATTAAGTGAACTGCAGTCAGAGTTGGGTAATTTACGTGGTTTATTATAGATGGAACATGGATCACTTATATATTCTAGAGCTGTCAATCTTCCTCTATAATACCATTCGAATTTCATTTGTTATTTTTTTTAATATTCAAATAATATTTGAATATTTAATGCTCAAATGCAGCCTGCTATTAATATGTACAACACCTCAGGCTTATGCATTGTCAATGCCACTATAAGCATGTGGTTGTTGTTATACATTCTGTCCACTAGAGGGACTTCTAACATTAGGCCTTGAAGGGGACCTACGTCATGGCGTATTGCAAGCAACTCTGTTTACATTAATTTTCCACCACGAGCACACAGTGACAAACACAAATCAACACAAACTCTGTAATGAAATATTATCTAACAAGTGTAGTGAAGCGGCTCTGTTGTAAAGGCTAATGGTGCTCGGTTAGCACAATGACGTCATGTTAGAAAGCACAGCCGAAACGATTTGTCAAAAACTAAGTAACAACAGTGTTAGCTAGTACTTATAAGCAACCTGTTTCTTGCAGATTGTCACGTTACTGAGAATACAGCTATTTGAAGGTAATATATGAAGTCAAAGCATTCGAATAGTATTGATTTTTTTACTATTCGAATTATATTTGACTTTTGGTATTCGTTTCCAACAGCCCTAATATATTCACACATTGATAGTGACCAGACAGTCTTAAATATGAAAGTAATTAATGTCAATGTCCATGAGAAATGTTTTTCCTCTCAACCAAGTGGGTGTGTTAGTTAGAAACTATTTTATAAAATAAAAAAGATATACAGACAGATATACATTAATTTTTATTGCGGTTATCACAATGGTTTGAATTTCTTCACTAATTTGTGCGAAATAAAAAAAATCAATACCACAGCAGCTCTAGTCATTAGCATCCACATGACGCACCCTTTCACCCACATCTTAAAACTCAAACTAAAATTGTTCAAGACGTTTACATATAATTGTCACTGCAATCCTAGCCTCCTCTTGCAATAATTGTAAATAAATTATTTTGTCTTACCCCTAATTTTCAATCAATCAGTCAATGCTTGATATTCGACCGGCCGGGACGCTTCACCAGGATAACATTTTCATGCCATAGAAATAAACTAAAACCAATGACTATCTGACGCTAATAAATCAGCCTAAATGTATCTGGTATGCTTTAAATAGTCAATAGTAATTGCAGTTCTTATCCAGTGGCCTAAAGCATATTGAGATTATTTATAATTAAACAATGCTTTTTTTTTCTACAATAAACAGCTAGTCATTTTAGCTACAGGATTGTTTTGTAGCTTGACTTGACCCCTCTCAAGTCCCACCCACTCAGTGCTGCTCCCGCACATAATGAAGTGATTGATCTGTGCATACAGGCAGAGCGCCAGATACACAGACGTTGTCAATCGAGCTGAGGGAGGGCGAAAGTACAAGGAAGTGTTTGCCTCTTAACTTTGTCTGATGGAGAAACATGTGGAGCAGCCCCCACAGACCCCAGGCTAATCCCTGAAAACTCCTGCTATAAGATCTACTGCTGTTTATCATGTTTCACTGTAAAAGCCCTGACCTTGGGGAAGGTGTCTAATTACTTGCTTCACGGCAGGAGGGACGCTGCTGGGTGTCGGAGACAAGATTTAGTCATCACTCCCAGGAGAAAGTGTGTGTGTGTGTGTGTGTGTGTGTGTGTGTGTGTGTGTGTGTTAGTGAGTGAGTGAGTGAGTGAGTGAGTGAGTGAGTGAGCGAGCGAGAGAGAGAGGACTCTATTGGCCCACAAACCTGGTATAGTGATGTGTTTCAGACAGCAATCTCCAACAAGTCCACCAAACTATATGACGATATAGGCCGTTTATTCCTACCCTCTTATTGGACTCACAGGAACGTTTCATAAATTAGCATCCCTGTGGGCAGGAAAGACGACCCACAGGCGATTCAAGACTTGTTCATTTGTCCCAAGGGAGATTTGTCTTGGGCAAAAGGCTGCATATAATAATATACATACGTGAACAGACACAAAACCCAAGTACATACGATACAGTGTGCAACACAAGTGCGAGAACAAGAGTAACCCACAATACTGTCAATCTGCTTGGTTGCAGCACCAATCTGTGACAGTGTCATTCCTTTTCTGAAGGTATAATAACTGTATACTTTCACTTAACGGATTGATGAGGTGAAATTACGTACAAAGTAATTATCAGACCCAATGAGTCATTAATCAGAATATCGAAGGGTTGTATGGAGAACAGTAGCCCCACCTCAGCCAGTGTAGGAGAACTACAGTGTTCTTCATTGCCAGATATGGAGAACAACTCTGTAGATAAATAGAAGTCTAACAACACTTCCAAAACAGAGAGGACACTTACACCTTACACAGGTGTGAGTTGCCTGATTAGACCTCGTCTCAGTAGTGTGTGTGCGTATACAGTATGTTTGACATGTCCGTCTCTCTCTCTGTGATGGCGAAGTTACACATGTACAGTTTTTACTGGTACATGGCCTTTGGTGACCTCACATATTTCCCAGCAAAGTTCTAGACCCCTATCAACCTGAGCAGACATCTAGTCAACCCAGAATAAAAGAAAACACCTGTGAGGGTGTTCAGAGCCTTACACAGAGCCACAAATCTATGCTCAGTTGCCACTTTAATAGGTCCAGCTAAAACTGATGCAGTCTAAGGCACATTTAGCGTCTTTTTTGAAGCTACCAGCAAAAGAAAAAATGGAGGAGGTGCCAAAAAATAGAGTTGTATAATATGAGTGGGTGCTCCCTATTTAGGGAACTCGCTATGTTTTATCTAACGTTAGCAGTAGTACCGCTCCCTCTCTCTATTCATTCTCTAGCTCGTTCAACCGCTTTGTATTATCTAGCACCACCCCACATAGCACTCTTGGATACTGTAGAAGTAGCCGTTGTTATAGCAACAAAAGACGCTCTCGGCTGCTTTTTGGAACCAAAACCAGATTTTTTCTTAACTACAAAAGCGCCCTAGTAAACTTGTTCTTGTCAAAACAGACACCAAATGTGATCATGGCCTAATGCAGCAGTAATGCAATAAATCCTTCATAAAGTTTACAATGTTCAGTTTGTGCTGCTGTTGAACTGTATTGCATTATACTGAGAGGTGTTTCCATTATTTTGTCAACCCCTTTATATCAATGAAACCATGTATTTCCAGCCTAAGAACAACTGCCCTGTTTTTAGACTTGTAACAAGACTTTTTTTTAGAATGGTTTATTAAGCCTATGAAGTAGGACAACCCCTTCACCAGTGTTTCATGTATCTCATAATGTAAGGTTCAAATTGCT
The DNA here is from genome assembly GCF_008315115.2 of Sander lucioperca. Classification (NCBI taxonomy): domain Eukaryota; kingdom Metazoa; phylum Chordata; class Actinopteri; order Perciformes; family Percidae; genus Sander; species Sander lucioperca. The sequence continues at coordinate 27,373,176 of NC_050192.1, read as the reverse complement.
TTGAAAGCTGCTGAAAACATTCATTCACAAAATTCAAATAACCCAATTACCTTTCCTCTAGTACCACCTTCTGGTAAAACATTACTTCTGTAACATGTGAACTGATAGGCTGTAAGAACAGCTACATGTAAGTCAGTATGGTGTTTGGTCTGTCCAACATGCTCATGTTCTGTTTGAAAATGTTATGCCTTTAAACTGTCCAGGCAGCCATTGTTGTCCATTCACTTCATTACAGCAAGAAATCAACTTAGTCAAGTAACTTCAATTTACTTAATGGACCAGTGTGTAGGATTTAGGGGATCTATTGGCAGAAATGAAACATACCATTCATAATTATGTTACCTGAAACTAAGAATTGTTGTGTTTTCGTTAGCTTAAAATAAGGCCTTTATATCTTCATAGGGAGAGGGTCCTCTTCTACGGAGCCCGCCACATTGCAACGCCATGTTTCTAACCAAACACCGGCTCTATAGATGGCTTTATCTCAAGACGCTTTACAGAGAGTAAGACCTACACCACACTCTATAACTTACAGAGACCCAACAATTCCGCCAAGAGCAAGCATTTGGTGTGACAGTGGCGAGGAAAAACTGGCAGAAACCTTGGACAGAACCTGGCTCTTGGTTGGCGGCCATCTCCTGCGACAATTTGGGGCAGAGGGCTGGTTGCAGTCTGCATCCTCACCGCTAGGAGGCACTAAATCGTACACACTGCTCCTTTGAAAAAGACCATCCCTCAGTGAACATCTTCTGTGATGTGCTTAAGAACTGGCGAGAAGCTCAGACATCTGAGACTTGAAATCCAGCTGCAAAACAGCATTAAATTCATGAGAAAACCGACATAGATGCAATGAAAGGATATGAATTTGATCGTTTCTTGCTTTTCAAAAGGTCTCTGTTGCCAGCCGACTACTAAGCATTTGGATTTTGAAGTTTCCCACCAGCACACGTAAATGATTTGCCTCCTGGTGGTGAAGTATTGATTATTAATCCTGTCACCCTCCTGCTGATATATTGTGGTTAGTCTGAGTTGTGGGTCAGTAAATATCTTACTTATGCTGCTTTCAGCTGTTTACTCTCTGAAATCGGACTGCTGGGGTGCATGTAAGGCTACTCAGTTGACAGAGAGCCAGAGAGACAGCTTTTTTCATAGAACTAGCCAACAAACTCAGTGTGGTTGCAGTGTTCCCCACCTACTGCTCGCCTTTCTTTCCTGTTTAGCCCAGAGCGTCTATCAAAACACATTACATTCTCCCATGTCAGCGCCGCCACAGCCCGTCTGCATCGGCTCCCTAGAGTCTGACGCTGTTTGTTGTGGTGCCCTTACCCTGGGCATCATGCAGACAGGCCACTCTGTGTGTATGAGTGTGTGTGTGTGTGTGTGTGTGTGTGTGTGTGTGTGTGTGTGTGTGTGTGTCTCTTTAGGGTGGGGCTGACTTTATTCAGACTCTCTGGCTGGTTGGGAGGTACCAGCAGACCTCAAGGGCTGTTGACATGACACTACACACACACACACACACACACACACACACACACACACACACACACACTATATATTACTGGACCGACACACACATATTTTAAGGAAGATAGTCTTTCACCATCCCTCTCCCATTCCATAATCTTCCACTGAACAAACATGACAAAGCTGACGGACAGTAGCATGCAATTCAAGTCCCTCTCTTTCTCTCTCACACACACACACACACACACACGCTCATCTGAAAGCATACTGTCTCCGGTATATATCAGGCTGGTTATCGCTTTCATTGTCATGGTAAATTATATAGAATTTTTACACTTCAGGTTTGTAATTAATCGGAGCTGAAAGACAGGGAGCTGACAAAGGAATTCTCCAGCAAACCTTTTCAACATTCTCCTAGATTTCATTTCCGTTTTTAACCCTTATTTGAAATCAACTTTCCACCTCAGAGCAGAATATCCATTACTATGGATTTCCTCCACTTGCTAATGAGTTTCAGGTTATTCCTTAAAACAATTAGATGTTGCATTTCATCATCAATAAATCATTACCTCATTAATTTTAACATGTTACTGAAGGATAAACACTTTAAATAATTGCTTAATGACTGTTAATTATGATGAAGGAATAATCATTAAGGGAAATTCCTCTATAGTGCACCAATAAAAAGGCGATCTGCCTTGATGAGCAACTCTTTTCCAATTTTCTCAACTTACTGAATTATACTGCTGTGAAGAGGATTTCTACTTTTCCTATCCAGTTTAATACATGTTTTTATTCATTTTAAAGAAGGTTTAACTGCCCACTCTGGCTGAAAGTTTTAAGCAGCAGCACCTCTGGGTGTGGTCGGTAGCATGCTCTGTTGCACCTGAAACCACACCCAACTGTGATGTCACCATGTACCGACACATCCAGGAGTACACTTCTACATCGTACTAAAAAAAAACAAAAAAAAACTTCTACATCGTACTACAAGATTTTTTTTCAAGGAAATGTGATTATAAAGCCTAACAATCAATTACATTTTCTTTTGTATTTATTGTATGGCTGGGCGATATGGAGAAAATCAGATATCACGATATTCTTGACCAAAGGCATCGATATCGTATTGTAGGGTTGACAAGTGCTGCTATCACAAAATCTTTTTTACAATGAGATTTTAGATAAATAATCATCAATGTGGTAAACAGTGTCAAGTGAAATTATAGAGAAAATATTTTTTTTCCCGCTATATACTAACTATGTACATGCATGCACAAAAATAGTGTGATGTTAAAACAAATCTGTAATTCTTCAAACGATATTGCCTCAAAATGTTTCGCAACATGTTTCTGAGAACACTTTCTCCTCAAGTTTATTTATGTTATGTCATCATAAGGTAAGGTTGTAATGCTCATTTAATGGAAATGACTGCCTTATTAATATACTGTATATTTTAAAGTATGATGTTGTATTGTTCAAAAACTGTATGTACCACATGATATTTGTGAAAATATGCATATAAAGTAAAAAAAAAAGCTGAGAAGTTTCCAATTCAGTTCTGGGAAACAAGATCTTTTTACCCATTTTAAACTGTTACAACTTCCACAGTTTTAATGCTACGTACACAGATTGTACATTAAAATATTAACGACTACTGCTACTTTTAACTTTTTCTAGACTTTTTTTCTTACCAAAAAATAAAACTAATTAAAATAACTAATAATTCTAAAAATGTTTATTGAGGTAATAAATCAAGTGAGAAGTAGGGTGATTTCCTTATAGACTTCAATAGAAACAGAGACCTCTGTGCAACCAGTGGAGTCGCTCCCTGCTGGAAATGAGGCACTTCCGCATTGACTTCACTTTACAGACCCGGAAGCTCCGTCCATTATTTTTACAGTCTTTGGTAAAAAGGAAGGTTGGGGTGGTGGACAGGTCAAACACAGGACTTTTACACATGAGACCGATGTTTGTATCCCGCGTAAAACAAAAAAGTCAAGCTTGACTTACATCTGAGTTAGGTCGTAGGCTACGTAATTTAACTTTTTCTTACGTAAGATTTTCAAATAATGCCAGGAACGTAGGTATGTAACAAACAAACCACAATCTCTTCCAAAACCTAACCGACTTTTTGTTGCCTAAAACAAACCAAGTAACGTTAGTTTTGTTTGAATTAACAACGAAGCTAACGGCGACCGTTACCATGTGAATAGATGACAACAGCCTTCTGAACCTACTAGTAGGTATAGCAGGCTCCTTCTAACCCATATCTATGAGGCTGATAACTGAGAACGCCCATTCAATGAAGTGCTAACATTCAAAACAGGGGATTATATTCCAGTAGGGGCTGCGTGAGAATGTTTCCGACTTGTGTGATCCAAACATTTCCAATAACTCCAGAGCGTTGTTTCTGTCGTAGCATAGTGTAGCTATAAGCCAAAGAGCACAATTACTATTTCATCATTATGTTATGCCCGTATTGGATGAACCTGCTGCTTACATGTATTAATGCTGACGAAACTGAGAAGTTATATTCATTAAAGAAAGTTGATTTAATAAAAAATAATTGAATCCGATGAATCACTTTATTCAAATTGAGGATTTTTTTCATTTTTTTTTTTTAGGGCGATGATGTCATAAAATATATAACGACAGCCATTTAAAACCTCAATAGAAGCTTTGAATGTGAAAAAAATGGCATTGGGTACAGCCCTAGTTACAGGTGCTACAGACCACATCCGACCACACACAACAGTGATGCTTGAACTGGTCAACCAGAGGTCAGTTAAACACTGCTTTTCAGCCTGGTTTTTAGTTACTCGCTAATAATCCAAAGTATTTAGATTGCTTTACTGAATAATCTAATATTACAAATCACACCTTGGATTACCTTGGATGTGTTCTTTGAAAATGAACTTTTCTAACCGGTGTTGAGGTACTCGAGTACCCAAGTACTCTTAAGACCAATTTTTGAAGGTGTCAGTCTCGTCTCGGAATCGACCGCATTTTTACTCGGTCTTGTCTCGGCCTCAGATAAAGAGGATTCTGGATTTTATTTCAAGACCGATCAAGACCACAACTGCAGGGATTTCGCTAAATTGCCTGTGCATTGTCTGATTTATGCGTATGTGTTAGAACTTGCAAATGCAACCAATAACTTGACTTACATCTAATTTGAAATTTGTTACCGTAAACCCCCCTCTCCCTGCCCCCTTTACACGCACTCCCAAGAAAGTGAATGTGGTAGGGCTGGGATGGTTACCGCATTACCGTGGTCACGTGACGCCTACCGCGGGTCTGAGCTCGTCACCATCATCACCGCAAAAAAAACCATTGGCCTGCACGTGTGTCTAATGACATGGATTCATTGATTCTAATGACATGGATTGTGTCTGATGACATTGTGTCTTACATGGATTCATGGGTTTTCTAAATAAAACTTATCATCAAAAGATGGTAATTCCGAGAAAAAAAAATCCAAGTTTTCGCGAGTTGGAGATCTCAATATTCCATGACACATAATAACATTCCATTTGTGTTGACTAGTATGCCTATATGTGAGAGTACCGGTGTAATGTCTTGTTGGAAATGGAAGACATTTCTCTGTTCTCAGCTGAGGTAGACACATTAACGTTACAGCTGCAGTGTTTACCACTGCACATTAGCCTAGCAGCTAACAGAGTTCCCTTCTGTTTATAGCTTTATCCCGTTAAAACGGCACGGTTGAATTTCAGCCTGCATGCACGTTTCGTAGCCTAAAACAGAGCAGCTTATATTGGTAGAGAGAGCAACAAGTTAGCGAACTGCCGAATCGCCCTCTCTGCTCAGCTGCTAGACGGGCTGCACTTGGCATTGTCGGCAAACTTTATTTTACTTTATTGACAAAAGAGCTTTCTGAACTGTCTGTGGAATGGATCAACGGAGATGAGAGAAACCATTGTGGCCCTAAATGACAGCAAAACTCAGTAAAGACTCTCACATTGAGCTGAAATGGAAACACTGTGCTGCAATCTTTTTATACAGTCTACGGCTGCAACATGTCGTAAGGTTTAAGCCGATGTTTTTTCGGGGGTAACGCCATTCACTTTACCGGCAGTAGCTTAGCTATTGACAACAGATAAAGCCACCGTGTCTCAAGAGGCTCAAGCTTGTTGTTTGTTTTATTGTTCACTTTTAACTCACTTCACATCAACTTTGCTATCTCTTTTTCCTCACAGCGGCACTCATACGCTACTCTCCGTTGCCGCTCGCTCAGGCACCCTGCCATTCTCGCTCTAACTTACGCTACTCTCCTAAGGGGGTTGCGGTATACCGCTCTACCATGGGAATTTCTTGCTTTTCAAAAAAAAATCCATACCGTCCCAGCCCTAGAATGCAGGAGACAGGAGAAGAAGCTCTAGCTGTCTAACCCAAATCTGGTCTTGGTCTTGACTCGGTCTCAAACCCTCAAAGTCTTGGTCTTGACTAAGTTTCAATACACTCTGGTCTTGCTGATGACTTGGTCTCGGTTTAGGTAGTCTCGACTACAACACTGCTTCTAACTGCTTGAATGCATGGACACGTGCATGAAAAGTGAATAACAACATCAACAACTACTGTCTAAGTGCCCATGACAATGCACTTGGATTTTCTACACAGATGCTCAGTTTCAATTAGTAGAGCTCTACAGCTCCCAGGTATGAGAGAGAGCATGTCAGTGGGAAAGTGAAGCCTTGCGTAAGAGAGCCCAAACTCAGTCAAGTTCAATAAAGGTTAAGAAAAACGGCAGCAGAGAAAGTATAAAGTTTCCTCTGCAAACAGTTGCCTTTCATGTTAACAATAGTCTCTCCTCTCTCGGTGTCCCATATCTCGCCTACGTCTCCTGACTCACAGAGGAGGGTCCCCCGAGGGAAACAGGAAGCTGACAGCAGCACACCACCATCTTCACATCTTGTCTACATCCCTGCTACCTGATCGCCCCTTCATTTAAAGCTCTTCAGAAAGCATCCATTACTGTAACTCGGCCCCTTTATTTTCTCACATGAATGAACACACACATACACAGTATACCATGCTGATGACGTCCACTCTCGTTTTTCCTACACTTTTTCAGGTCTATAAAATGTACCTTAAATTAAAATCATTTTTTAGAGTTAAGTCATGTATTCCCTTGTTCCCTTGTCTCATCTAAAGAGCTAAAGGTCATTTTGTTGAGTGATTCAGCTGCTGATTGGAACATACACACTTGACCACGCATGATACAGACACACAGTGACACAGAGGATAATGATTTCAGGTAAAGTCAGCGGCGCTTTTATACCCACCACCCACTCCATTACCTTGTTACTCAATACCTCCACCCCACACATGTTGCTGGGAACTGAGACATTATACTGGTGGGAAACCATTAAGAGTGAAGAAGGAGAATCTACACAACAACTAAACCCCTGATAGCTTTTCTGAGGGTTACACACTGAAAAGGTTTATCAAATGAAATGATGCAACATAAAAATCATTTTTGATTTCCTCTATGAAGAATTATCATGAAGAAAACTGATTTCAAATCAGCCAATTCATTTTCAAACAGTTAGGACAGGATAGGTAAAACACCCGAACCCTTTTAGCTGCAGTGCCTCGGACTTGGCAATGTGCTCCAATGGACACAATTGACTAACCCTAACCCAAAAAGCAGATGTCCAATAATAGCTTAGCAGGTGTAACTAGTGGGTATACAAGGCCTTTTTCTCTTGGAACTGTAAAAAGTGAAACACGCTAAAACAGGTACAATAAAGCATAAACCTCTGTCTTGCATGTCCAATATACAGTGAGCTAAAGCAGTAACAGTGCTGTGTTAGAATGAGTCTGATCTTTCATTGTTCCTTATTATTCTAATAATAATACCTACATCGATCATCAACTGGTAAGGATGTTGACTTTTTGCCTGTGACATGCCACTTTAGCCTTAGTCTTTTAGCATAATGTCATGTATAGTATGTACTGTAGCCATGAAGTGCATATTTAACTTCCTCTTGTGGGGTTCTTGTAGACTGGGTAAACCCAGCCCGATCTGCCAGCGATTTGATTTCGCCCTGCAGCTCAGGCTGGAAACCTCTACGTTTATCTATCCTGCTTCCATTACAAATTTGCAGGAACCAATCACAAACTGGCTTATCCACCTGGCGAGCTATTGGCGGGTTTAACACGATGACGATAGAGAAGCGGCCAAGCAGCTTCTTGTTTACATTCAACAAGCCGGCCACCGAAGCACAGCACTCCATGGCAGCAACCCGTTGATGCCGCTGTCGCTGCTACGTCACCCGGATCGTTGGTCTGATTGGTTGAAGGACTATCCAATTGCGTACAGAGTCATTTGAACTATGCCCGTTGATCATGCCTCTTGTGCAGTAGAAAATACAGAGCAGACTCCCCAGACTAATGTTCAATCTTAAAAGATTGAGCTTGGTCTGGTGATAGCCAGACTAGGGTTCTTGTTAAAAACAAGTCAGCCAGAAACTGTTTAATTAGCTAGCTAGCTGACAAATTGATGGTCGCCAGCAAGAAATGAGAAGCCTGCTTTTGTCTACCTGTGTCTGAAATCAAGGACCAGTTGTTTTAAAAGTTACTAAGAATTTCGAGTGGTAAATGAAATGACTGTTACAAAAAAATATTCATGAGTGCTAGCTCTATGGATAGTATTTGGTTCTAATAAACAGCTCTAATAAACCCACTGTACACTGAAGATATTTGCCATAACCAGACCTCTGTAGCCCACTCCTCATCTCTGCTTGAGGCTAGACTACTGGCATAGAGACAGACGCTAGCATAACACAGCATAACCTGGATCTAGACCATATCTCTGGTGCATTGATTTTGATTCTTTTTGTCTAAAACAGTTGTGTTTAGATGGTAACACAAGATTTGCGAAAGTCTCACAAGATGGTTGAGGTTAGATAGTTAAGGTTAGGCGTTGAAATCAAATGGTTGAGGTTAGGTTATTAGGTTATTAACACACATAACTTTTAAAAGCGTGTTTCTCTCCTGCACAGGTCCTGCCGACCGCTGGTAAACATCCCTTTAAGGTTCATAAAATGTACATGTTACACACGTTACAATGTACTTGTGAAGACACACAGAGAAAGGTTACGGCTTTCGGAAGACAGACTGTAGGCAGCGCTTTTTCATTAGTCATTGTACGTTTCTAATGTATGATTTAAGTGAGAGTAACAGCTACTACCCAATATGCAAACAGAAATTATGTTTGTGTTTATGTGCATATAGAGCGGGGAAGTTGCCACTCATGACGCATTTGGAGATACATTCTACTGCCAGGTGTGAACATGTGTACCTAGAGCTGTCCACTTGTGATCTGATCACTCAGATTGGATTCAAAACCTAGTAGAACCAGGGTTTTTTCTCTCTGTAAGTCTCTTTTTTCTACAGCTTTTTGTCAGTTTCCCAAATGGACGGTAACAGGCTATTTCCACTTCCCACCTCCTCATTATCCCATTTTCTCCCTCACTTTGGCTTGTTCCCAATTTCCCAGAGAGAGAGAGAGAGAGAGAGAGAGGCAGCTGCCTCGGCCCGCTCTGTTTCCAAGAGCATTCACACCTCAGAAAGTATGAAGCAAGAGAAAGAGGGAAGACAGAAGACACACCCGCAGCCTCCCACCCAGCACCACCTCCTACTCTTCCTTCTCCATCTGCTCTGCCTGCACATATTGAATTCAGCTCAGAAAGTTTGCTCCCACATTTGATCCCGTCGCTCCCCTCCTGGAATTGAGTGGTGTGTCGTGTGTGTGTGTGTGTGTGTGTGTGTGTGTGTGTGTGTGTATAGGCGTGTGTGTTAGAAGGGCAGCCTCCAAAGCACCCGCCTATCACACAGTTTCCATGGCAACATCTAAGAAACGTTTAGCAGGTACGGGGACGTTGTGGCTCAGAGAAGCCGTTATCCCGTGGCCTCGGAGTAAATTGTCCGACAATGGCTGACTTTAATGAGACGGCTGGAGGCCTGTCATGGAACGGTAGCAGAGCGGCTCCCCGGGAAGGCGAGGGACATAAAGTGGAAGAGGAAGAGTGACAGAAAGAAAAAGATTGATAAGTGTCTTTTAGATGATCTTATAAATGACCTTTTAAAGCATGATTTGAATCAGGTCTGGGGAATAATTCATTGTTATTCAAAGCAGATGGTCAGGGATGGAAAAAAAAAATCTTTTCACTGACTATAACCACTACTACTGTCATTACTAAACATTGTGCCAAAATACGAACAATAATGTTGCTGTCAGTGGGCTTATTTGCTAGCTAACCACCACTCCAGCACATAGACAGTACCTTAGAACAATGTTACATAAAACAGGCAATTCAACATCACCGCTCATTTTACATACAGTTTAGCAACAAAACTAAATATTATAAGACTTTATGACAATTTAGTAATGGCGGACCGCTGCTAATAAATGTATATAGAGGAAACACTGGTATACTACATTTATTTACCCGTCACTGTGTATTTCCATCCCTGCAGATGGTGTAGAAACAGTGATAATGTAGACTAAATAAATAAGAGCAGAGTCACCATATAAAAGACTGACTAACATCGACCAATGGACCGTTCACTCAGCCCTGCCCCCTTAGTTACTGTTGCTATATATAGTTTTCGGTTCTAACCCAGCACACATACAGTTTACAATGCTAACAGTGGCAGATTTAACACTTGAAATTCTTAGTCATTTATGAAACAATGGGTCCTTGAATTCAGCCAGCACTCAACAAAAGAAAGCTTATTTCTAGCCATAACTAAACCTGTTTATCTGCTTAGCTTATATACTTGGATAAGCAAGACAAAGGGTAGATTTATATAATTATTATTGCATCTTTTTTATATTTAAAAATGTCACTTCCACTGGATAGAGAGAAACGGCTTTTCAGGATGAGTACTAGCCCATGTGTTTGGCAAACGTGTCATGTTTTCTCGAATAATGAGTTTGCTTGGGGTTGTGGGAGTTAGCCTAAATGCTAACTTTCGCAGCATCTGAAATTTAGACTCACAGGTACATGGAGCCAGCTGTAAGGCTACATTGCTAAAGACTGAAATAACTACTGCTGTAGAAAGTGGTTAGTGGTTACAAATAAAAGGTGTTTTTCAGCTCTATCGGGCATAGAGCTGAAAAACACATTTTATTTGCAACACTTGCTACCAGCACCATCACTACTAACAAGAAAACCTGAAAACACAAACTGTGTGAATCTGTGTGCTGTCACACATAAACAATGCCAGCTTGCATGGTACATGGAATATATTTCCATACATAGCTAATCTTTACCACACTGCTAATCACCTACAGTATATGCAGCACCATATGCCTGAGACGTGCCTGTGTGTGGCAAAGAGAAAGAGTATGTACATAGTCCATCAGGGGCTGAGTCTGCACAGTGCATATATCACGGACAAAAGACGCCCCAAAACACTGACAGGTCCAGTAATTGCATTCAGCGGATCATAAAATTGCACAAATTGCATCATTCTTGCCCCGATGACAGTGGAGGAGGCAAGGGGGTGCGGTTCAGCCTGGGTTTGAATGCACGGCGTGTTCCAATGCAGTTTAATTAAAAACCAAGGGGCGCTGTGTGCATAGCAATGCGTCACCTCGGCGCTGGCCTTCACCGAAAGTGTACCACATGAGGAGTTTCAAGAGGCTATTTACTTTTCTCTGCAATATTTCCCCCTCCAACCTATGCCAAGAGACTCCATTAATTGCCAGCGCCCTCATCTGTGTAAATATGGTGGACACACTTGAATGTTTACAATACAGAATAATTTCCTTAGAGAGAGAGAGAAGAAAAACTATGTGTATGTGTGTGTGTTTAGAAGGCAATACAGCAGCTTACCTTGACCCAGAAACCAACCGCAATTACACACAAGAAAAATCTTATTAAAGACGCACCATTATTCAGCTGAGCATCATCCTCTGAGCACAACAACCACATTCAGCATGGAACATGCATAGGATATTGATCCTTGTATTGATCAAGAAATATCCTCTCTCTCCAGATCTTTATAACAGAATTTTACATGCAAGACTAAACATTAGCACTAACAACATGCTGCAGCCAAGGCAGCCATGTTAGCTGAGATTCTAGCTGATAACTCACACAAGGGCCAATGCCCAGTCTTTAAGGTATTTCACTCTATGAATGACTGGTTTACTCTATTCTCATTACAGTACAGCATAGTATAGTATAGTGATTAGTTAAATCATGTACATGTAACATCGCTGCTGCTTCATGAACTTAGCGATTTAACCTTGGACAATTGAGCCAACAGGACAAGGCCAATTTCTAAGATGTGAAAGGATAACACTGGCTGTATTCTGAATTTTTCTTATTGTCAAACCACATGAAAATACCAAAACCGTAGCTCTTCTACATCCCATGCTGACTCTCTGAACCGTCATTTATTCAAAGCTGAACTATGGGAGGAGACAGAGGAAAAGCTTTATGATTATCATGCTGTGTTGATAGTATGGAAGCTACATGGATTTAATTGCACATGGACAGAGAGAGGAAGCAGTTTTTTCTTTCATACAATTTTACTTGTATGTAATCAACACACATATATGCATATTCAAAAGTAAGCTGGAACACACTGAATGTTGATAAGTACATTTTCATACAACATGTTTCTCCAGGCAATTAAATGTATCACGTCATGTTTCATCGGTTCCTACAGTATTACAGTTGTCAATTAGAAGGTGCTTACTGACCGTTATTTTTCTCTTTTATTCTATTGTATGTATGTGGAACAAAATGATTACGATGAATGACTGTATGATAATAATCCTTTGGATTGAGGATATTCTTTACTGTGATTATGGGTGCTTCAGCGAGAGGTCAAAAAAACAGCTCCCTCCAATCTTCGGTATTAAGCTTTTTGTCTCTCTGCCTGGACAATCAGGTGGGCATTGTGCTTCAAAAATAAAATCTCTCTCACAGAGAGCATCAACTGTGTTTTGAATATTCACTTTGAACGACCTTTCAGACCTTTAGAAGTTTACTGTCCTTCAGTTTATAGGAGTAGGTAAGAATGAGTTAAAGTCCGAATAAAGGCCATGTTGTCAGAAGTGACAAATTTACTACTTTGTCTTTTTGTGTGCAAACATTTTATGATGCCTTTTTATAACTTGATGAAATCAAAATTTTCTTTAAACTCTGCAACGGCGGTTATAAAACTGTAAACATTTCACCTCCTTAATGGCACCTACTGTAAATCAATGTGATCAGTGCTGTTTTATCTAGATGTCATAGAATTCTTACTTGTCTGGTAAAAGTAGAAACAGAATGTTTTTCCTATTCCCCATTCTGCATGTTTGAAGTGGTCCTCTCTGGCTTTCCCAGCGAGTGACAATATTTCAATTAATATGTTAATGATTATATTAGGAAGGCACAGTGGTGCAGCACACTGCCGCCTCACAATAGGAAAGTCCTGGGTTTGATTTTACGTGTAGTTTCCATATCATAGTGGGGGGTCTGGGTGTCCTCCCCCAAGGAAGTTTTGAGCATTGACGACTTCATTTCCTGTATTCAAATACACTTTTATGCACCAATTTACGGTGGAAATACATTTATTTAGCCTATGTGAAGAAAGTAAAACACAGATGACAATTCAAAATATGTCAAAAATATAATGGAAAGTATGTTGTTGCGTGTCATTGGACATTTTTAAGTGGGTATATGGAAATCCTGGAGCTTTCCTAGTGGGTATACTGTGTTTACCTGCGTATCACGTAGACTACACCACTGGACACATGGTTCTGCCAATTCCCTCCTATAAAGGACTGAACTGATCTATGTAAAGAGACATTTCTTCTACTGAAGACAGCTAAACTGCTGTTACCTCCACTTCACCTCCATTTATGTATGTTCACTTCATGGCCTTCACCAGTGTTCTTCTCTATGGCTGACAGCTAGGCTAATGAATCTACCATATTTCATCACAGGCTAGTGGAGGAGACAATATTCAACATCAATTGACAATTAACAAAGGCTTCATAACATAACAGGCTGCTCTTATTCTCCCCGGAACAGTTTTCAGAAAGTCTTTCTCTGCCACAGTACAGATAACAAGAAAACAAACGCATAGCTGCTGAACAAAAACAATTGCTCTGTTTTTATTCAGCGAGGGAGACAAAAGAGTTATTGACAGGCGTAGACAAACGGCCGGGGTTTTACTATTACACAGGGCCCCAGGTTTCAACCGAAAGCTGTGTACAGACTGAACACTGTGTGCAGGAAGCCTGTGGCAGCCATCTGCTTTTTTATGAATTTATCTAATGTCGCAGCATTCGGAGGCAATGAAAGCCCCGGCAGTGTCCGTGAAAGGGACAGACTCTTGGGAAGGAATACACAACAACCTTGTTCTGAGCAATTTGTCTCCATTAAAAATATTCTCCTTAACAGGAGGCGCGCTGAATATATCAAAACCTGATCGAACATCCTTCACGCCAGACGCCCACGTGTGTTTTGTCATTCCTTACAGCCATTTAATGAAACAAGGCTTCTCTGCAACCTTTGAGTGTTGTGATTTCCATGGCAACCACATGTACCACATGTGCTGTGGCAATAAGGTTTCTGAATGCAGCCTGGATTTCATCGAGGGTCACAGTGAGCAGGCATGTAAAAAAAAAAACATGCTTAATATTTCAAAGGCAGATTAGATGACTTTTAAAGAAATACCGGGGAATGGGAGGAAAGCAAAGAAAGATTTAATATTCTAGTCTTTCTGCTTACAGTGCTGAGCATTTTATTTTATAATAGCCTAAAAAAGATTAGGATTTCTTCTTCTAACAGCCTGCATATTAGAGGTTAATCTTAATCCTAATGTTTTAAATAATGTCACATTGATTCCGTGTGTATATGCACTTATCTAAAAGGAATAATCCTGCATTTATAACATTCAACTCTAATCAAAAAGACTTTAGGGGTTTTCAAATTACCATAAAGCCTTTAACAAATGCCTCTATATAAGTTTTGCAGGTGTGGGGAGTAACAGAATGCATGGAACAGCGTTATGTAATTATGATACCAAAAAATGGCCTCTAACGTAAAAACGGCTATTATTAGATGGAAATTTCGCCATTATTTTGTATTTAAAGCAGAAAATGGGAACAACATCACAGTATAGTGCAAGTTATGCCCATATTTGGTACTGAGGTAATCCAAAAGTAACGGAAAATAATTAAGATACTAGGGCTGCACGATTTGGAGAAAAAGTCATATTGCGATTTACAGTACTGTGATTGTGATATAATCACCAACATGAAAAAAGAAACAAAAACGTCAGAGAAAGTGTTGTTTTTCATTCATTTTTTGACCCGGGGGGGACGACAAATGGATGACAACACAAGGGTTAAATAACTTAATATTTTACAAAATGAAATAACAAAAGTAAGTAAGGTAATCAGCGCCTTTCTCCGCCCACTATACCGTAAATTGCGTGCATTTAAACGCGCAATTGAATGGGCCTACTCCTCTCTTTCTATCATGGATCAGCCACCAAGTCAGTCAAAACAGCGAAAACAAAGATTTAGCGATAACAAAGTTGATCTGCTTGTTTATAAGGTAACAGCTTGATGCGTGTTATTTCGGCATTAGTGGTGGGGAAATATATGTATTGACTAGTGCGCTGTAGCAAAGCGTTAAGTACTGGTGCTATGATACGGCTGAGTGCAGACTGCAATATTCCCACTGCTGATGCTATGACTGTTTGAAATGATCCTGATGCCAATATTTGTAATGTAGCGAGGAGTTTAACAACTGCTGGAATGGAATGTGAACGCTGAGTCAGAGATTCCATGTCATCTTTGATTTCTTCCAGTAACTGTAATTTTGCATGGCTGCTTAATCTGTAACGCTTAATGATTTCGTGTTCACTCAACTGAGAAAGTGTGATCCTTGTGGCAAAAATCTTTTCAGTTCGTCTCCTTGGCCTATCTTCGTCTTGCTTGGATTACTGCTGCCATTTCACCAGGAGGCATCTGCCAGGAAACCCGCTTGCGGCTGGTTTACACCTGCTTTTAAGAGGCGGAGAATTTTCACCGCAAAATAGAGGCGCGCTGTCACAGGCAGTTTTTGTACATACCGCGGAATACATAATTAGGCGCACTTTACGCTTCCCCTCCCATCTTTTTATGGGAAACTCCCACTTTCCCCTTCACTCTCCCGTGAATTCATATGCATGACACGAAATTTTTCAGTTCCTGCGACAGGCAGTCTGCGCTTTTACCTCAGTGCGGCCTGTTTGTACATATCTCGCCATGCTTTTACGCGCACGTTGCGAAACAAATACACCTGAAATGGGCGCAAAAACATCTGGCCCTGACTATGAATAGGTATGCTAGCTAGCTTGCCAATTGACGAGCTTGTTAGCTTGGTCGCAAATCCAAAACTAGATTATTATTATTATTATTATAACACAAATTGAAATAAAAGTAGACGGTGCAACGGTTTCATTGTTTCAAATGCTGGTGTGACCGGGCCTTTTTGACATATGCACACTATCAAAATGGAACGAAATATTCCAGTAGTAAATAACTATATAGTCTATGTAAAACAAATGAGAAAGAAGCTGTTACACTGTTCATGACAACAGCTCAAATATTCATTTTTGAAGTGAGCACAGGAAGCTTGGGACACACTGAGAAAAGACCTTTTAATTACTATAAAAGCTTATATTATGAAATAAAAACATCAAACCCATGTATTACTTCTTATTACCCAGTGTGGCAGTCAGGGCCCAAGGACACAATTAGGGGAGGACAGAAAAGGACCTGTCGAACATGAATCAGACGAAGTGGTGAGAGCTTCAACTAACAAAGATGACTTTACCCCAAGCAAGACGCAAGGAACTGACTTTGTATTCTCTTTGAGGAAATATGTAGGGAATGATCTGCCATGGCTGTGGATTCTTTGATAATGTGAGGCAGTCTCTGAAGTGTACTGTGAAGTGCAGCCAAATGCTCTCTGGGAGCAGTCTATAGAGGTCCAGGCCCTTACGCCCCTAGTATCATTAGTAAATAAACAGGCGGCATAGGATATCTGATTTCTTTTCAAAGTCTAATTTCACTTTCTTGATGAGACGTGTAGCCACATATTCAGTCTGTTTGGTCTTTGGGTTTGTATTCCACAGAGAGGAGCATGCAGTATCAAACATTGATAGCTGGCAGTTTCCCCTAATAACCAGGAAGTAGAGTTTCACTACAAACTGCAGAGTGTACAGTGCTTCAGCCATATCGGACCACAGGCCGGCCAGGGGTTGAATAATACATGTAGTCTGAGAATTCAGCCCAAGAAAATATTCTTCCATTTTTAGCTGTGCATAAGAGTTTAACCTGCACAGATAAATGTATAAAGTGCAGGAGAAGAAGGGGCTTCACCTTCAAATAAAGTGATTAGGGAAACATGTATATTAAGGGCAAATTGCTGCAGTGAGGACAGACTAAACAAAGCCGTGCTAACTGGTCACATAAATACATATGTATTTCTATGCCACATCGCAATGACCAAAGGCATACACTTTTACACAAGCAACAAAGCTAAGCGTCAACACAACAGTCATGCTAGCAGCTCTGTCAGTCTCTACTCAGGTACAGCAATGCTTCAAGCTAAATGCTAACTTCAGTATGCCAACATGCGGTTGTTAAGCAAATATAATGTTGACCATGTCTACCATTTTAGTTTAGCATATTAGCATGCTCACATTTGCTAATTAGTACTGAGAACAAGGCTGCACGGTTGCCGTTTTAATCATGTGACCTTAACTGCGGTGTAAATTTTAATCATCACATTCTATTTAACGTAATGGGTAATTGAGTTTAAGCAACAAAATACCTTAGGGATAGTAAAACATTAGGGATTGGCTTAAAATGAGTCACATAAAACTACTAAAATGAGGACGTAATGTGACGTCACAGACATCATTGCATCACGGTCTAAGGTCAGTAGCCTAACACGTGGTTGATCTCAAAAAGTGACAGTTGATTTATGGTTTCACATGGGACACAAACCCCAGCCTCCTAAGTTGAAGTCCTGTGTTTAACACATCCAACAACCTGACCTGCCTCCTTACATGGAATTTAGTGCCCTTATACTTTGACACCTCGCTCCCTTGTTTGCTCTCGAGATTACTTTAGCCACGAGAGGTCGGCGCCTAAGAAACGTAATCATGGGGTGTAATGAGCTGCTTCACACTCAACCTATACGGTTGTTTTCTGAGTGAGGACGGTCTGGCCAAATGTCATGGCAATCCCTCTTATATTTGATACGGACGGTAGATACGGTATTTCAGTTTAGACGCAAGTGGACCAACTGACTGCCATCTGTAAAAGCATGCTGCTAGCATACACATACATATACATTACCCGGATTAGCCTAAGCTTACGAGTGTTGTTGACTGCACACAAAATCATCATCATCAGTGTGTTTATGTTTTACTGACTGATCCAGACAGCTCATTTGTGATCCACACTTTATTTAGGGAACATGGTGATAGACAGAAGAGTCCAAACTTAAGACAGATGTGGAGAACTTTTGGCGTAAACAAACCCACTGACTTTATGCTCCAGAGGCAGTGAGTAACAGCAGAGAAGCTGACAAACATGTACTGTACCGTACTGACAGAACAGTAAGGATGTCCACTGGGGCTTAACCATGTTGCAGACAATTCAGTGTTTGCAACATGGTTTAGCTCCTTGTACTGCACCATCCAGGTACTATAAGCACATTGCCAATTGTTTTGTATAAATCCCCTGCCTTATCGGACACAACTGCAAACCCTTATTATGATTCAATGTCTTTCACTGTGTCTCTTCTGCATAGCAAATACTTCCCTTATTTTCTGAGGTTGGGGAGGTGCCTTTGTAAAACATAGCAGGGTTCGGGCCAGTGACATTGTTTGTGTCAATCACAGTCACTAGTCACTTCGGCGCAACACTAGCTAACAGTAAGTTAGAAATGGAGTCTGCTAACGTCAACAACGACCAATAGCACCTACTACAAATAATCCACACATGATGTGACAGTAGTGGCTGCAGCAACTCAAACCCACCCAGCACAAGACCGGAGCTGCTGTCAGCCCTCCTCCCGGCAAAGTAGTCTCCTAGCGGCAGGGTGCGAGGCGGTGGGACTGCGGGGTGCGCTAATATTACTAGTTAGCAAACTGCAAAGTCAGCTTCCCCAGTGCTGTGTTCATACGTTATATGAAATTATACAATGATTTCAAATTGAACGCTTAAAATAGCCCAGCAAACATGGCTGGGACATATTCAGGTTACTACAATATGAAAATGAAGAGGAAACACACTTGTTACCAGATGACTTTGTTTAAAATAAAACACTTTTACTTTCAATATCTGATATTTGTCTGCTCAGCATGTCTTCTCCTCTTCATAACATCCCGGAAAATTAGCTATGTCTCATAATTTAAGAACTAAAACATATATACCAAAACCATGTTACATAAGTTTTCATTGCTCTTTTATAACCAAACTACACAATATCAATTTATGACAATCAGCGACATTGGGAGTTTACAAAGAGTGAGTGAAGGCAGCAGTGTCATGGGCTTGACACAGTGTAAATAGAGCCTCGTTCTGGCCTTTCACCTAAATTCAAACAAGCATTATAATACCATATATACTGTATATATATAATATATACTGCATAATAACTGGGAATTATTAGAGTGCAAACTCATGTTTGTAGATGCAGAATAGGCTTTTTGTTTGTTGTTTGGATGAGTCATTAATTGTAATTAATACGATTAATACAATTGGAAAAGTTTCTCTTTTTTTCCGGGCTAGTAAAAATATACAAGGGGCCAAGTAAAACTCCAATCTCCTGGTCCAGGGGCCAGTGGGGGAAGAATGTTGTACACTGGATAGAATCTTATACCCTCCCCCTGTTGGTGATAATGATAACATTTATAAAAATGAAATACTTGTTTGCCTGTTAGTCTTTGACTCTGAATTATGTTATTGACCTTTTAAAAAATAGGAGCCTTTCTGGGGGCTGTAACAGAAGCTTTATTCAAAATGAGCAGCAGTAACTACACAAAAGTACTCCTTTCCACTGCTCTTTCTGCCAGATGGCAGCCTGTATCTGGTTGGAAATCAATAGTGGATTCAATCTTACATCCATTCAATATGTCTCTGTTGTTCTGTTGTTTTCAGGGTGTCTGCATGTAAACCAGAGTACCATTTCTATATTTCAAATTACCTGTTGACGAGGCCTCATCTGCAGCTTAGAGCTCTCCTGGTGGTGGTTTCAATTATTCTCTGTACTCTCTCCCCTAAACCTTTTCGTGTTCTCATTATAGTCCATTTTATTGTTCTGATTGCTTGTTCTGACTACATGTTTTCCTGTTTCCCTGGCTGTTCAGTAAACTTTATTTTTTATTTTTCTTACTGACTAAAGACAGAGTTATATAAATTGTGTGTTGAGTAGTACAATTGAAGCACTATTAATTAGCTACATAAATCTTGTTTACCAGGAATGAGAGAGTGGTAATTTTAAACTCACTGTAGTATACCTAATTAAAAGAGTGCAGTTAAGGATTTGAGAGATGAGTAAAGCTTTCTAATTGCCTATTTGTTATTTTGGTTCCTTTGTGAAAATTGGAAACAGGAAAACAGGAGAAGCTGCACAATAAAGGGTGTGTCATCGAAATCCAGCAAGAAACTGCAATTTGGGTGTCAAGAATGACCACATTTTAAACTCTGATGCATGTCTGCTGGAACCAAGTCCATAACACACTGCAGAGTGCTGCCTTATGTTTTGTGCTGTTTTTGTCATTTTATTTAGCAAAAGGCACGTCCATACAGCCTTCTCCACAATCAAACACAAAATTAAGCAAAGCATGCAAAGTATAGTTCGGGCAGTCATTCCCTGCCGAGCTTGGTGTTTCCTTGTGGGGAGTGACAAGTTCAGATCCTAGATGCCAAATATCAACAACAACAAAGCATATATTCTACCGAAGAAATAGTCTGCAGACTGACTGGAATTATAGTTATGTGAATGTATATTTAACCCTCCTGTTGTCCTTGGGTCAAATCTGAACCGATTTATATGTAAGGAGATTTAGCACAGGCTAATTATTGCTAACTAAAATGCTAGTTAACATTAGTAATTAAACTTAAACAGCTAATGTAAGTCAAAACTGCCTGCGAGCTTCTCCTGTACTATACGGTAATTCCTCTACTATGCGACAGTAAGTCGCGTGGTTATGACACAATCGTTAGCCTATTTTTACAAAAATGTCTGCTACGGAGCCATAACGTGAGATATGGATTGGTTGTGTTGTTAGGCATAATTTAGAGGATTTTCTTAAAGTGAAACTAGTTAGTGTAAAGTGTGAATTTGGGGAGTGGAGGTTAACGACTCTCAGGTGCTTTTGACTGATTAGCCAGGGTGTGGCCTCCCCACCTGTAGCCAACACCAATCACCTCCTTGTATTTAATGTTGGCATTTGCGTGAAGCAGCAGCCTCATCAGACGAAGACTCGGAGGACAAAGACAAAGGAGTCTACGCGGGAGTCTTCGTGGGAGGCTAAGTGGGCTTAACCTTATCTTTATCTTATCTTTATCTCGCTTAACTGCTCGGTGTCTTTATCCGGAAATGTGCTGCTTCTCCATTCCTGTCCGTGTTTCCTCTCGGAGATACTACAAACCACGCATTAGCTCGCAACATTTCCGCAACCCCACCTCTCTTACCTATCCCACCCGTTCCACACACATTCAACACCTTGTTGCAGGTGGCCTGTGGAACTGCCAGTCTGCCACTTGCAAGACTGAGTTCATCTCTGGCTTTGCCAGCCTGAAATCCCTTGACTTCCTTGCTCTCACTGAGACCTGGATTACACCGACCAACACATCCACCCCTGCTGCTCTCTCTTCTGCCTACTCTTTCACCCACACACCAAGACCCACTGGTAGAGGTGGGGGGACAGGCCTACTCATTAACCCCAAGTGGAGATTTTCTCTCTACCCACTGCCACAGTTCACTCCACAATCTTTTGAACTTCATGCTGTCACCATAACCCATCCGGTACAACTAGTCATCATTGTTATCTACCGCCCACCAGGTCCTCTGGGAGAGTTTTTGGAGGCTCTTCATTCTCAACCACACCTTCTAAAATCACCTTACCATCCATCACATCCAGTACTCTTTCCTCTTTCACCCCTTTATCTCCAAACCAAATTCTTACTTTGATTACCTCTGCCCGCCCAACCACCTGCCCCCTGGATCCTATCCCTTCTCACCTTCTCCAGTCCATTGCTCCTGACCTCCTTCCTTTCCTCACCCATCTCATTAACATCTCCTTGTCAACTGGCTGTTTCCCCGATGCTCTCAAAGAGGCAAGAGTGACCCCACTGCTCAAAAAACCAACACTCGACTCCTCTGATGTAAATAACTACAGACCCGTCTCCCTTCTTCCATTCCTATCTAAAACTCTTGAGCGTGCCATTTATAATCAACTCTCTACCTATCTCCACCAGAACAACCTTCTTGATCCCCACCAGTCTGGCTTCAAGGCTGGCCACTCAACAGAAACTGCCCTCCTTGCTGTCACTGAGCAGCTTCACATCGCTAGAGCAACCTCTCTCTCTTCCATTATCATCCTTCTGGATCTTTCTGCTGCCTTTGACACAGTGAACCACCAGATCCTCATTTCGACACTCCGAAATCTGGGTGTCTCAGGCTCTGCGCTCTCATTGCTCACATCTTACCTGACAGACCGAACCTACTGGGTAACCTGGAGAGGATCTAGCTCAGAACCTTGCCCACTTAAAACTGGCGTTCTTCTCTCTGTACACCAACTCTCTCGGGTCTGTCATTCAGTCGCACGGCTTTTCTTATCACAGCTACGCAGATGACACCCAACTAATTCTCTCCTTTCCTGAGTCTGAAACTCAGGTAGCAGCACGTATCTCGGCCTGTCTGACATCTCTTCTTGGATGTCTACACACCATCTGAAACTCAACCTCGACAAGACTGAGCTCCTTTTCCTTCCAGGGAAGGGCTCTCCTACCCAAGACCTGACTATAACAATTGACAACTCTATAGTAGTCCCCACCAAAACTGCTAGAAACCTGGGTGTAACACTTGAAGACCAACTCTCCTTCACTGCTAACATTGCTGCAACCACCCGATCGTGTAGATACATGCTGCATAACATCAGAAGGATACGTCCCCTTCTAACGCAGAAGGCGGCTCAGGTTCTGGTTCAGGCTCTAGTTATCTCACGTCTAGACTACTGCAACTCCCTCCTGATTGGCCTGCCTGCATGTGCCATCTGACCCCTGCAGCTCATTCAGAATGCAGCGGCTCGAGTTGTCTTCAACCTCCCCAAGTTCTCTCACACTACACCTCTCCTCCGCTCTCTTCACTGGTTACCAATTGCGGCCCGCATCCGCTTCAAGACACTAGTACTTACGTACAGGGCCACGAACGGATCAGCACCCGCTTACATCCAGAACATGGTCAAACCATATACCCCAACCCGCCCACTTCGTTCTGCATCAGCCAAACTGCTGGCTGCTCCCTCACAGCGAGGGAGAACTAATCACTCAACGAAATCCCGACTGTTCACTGTCCTGGCTCCCAAATGGTGGAACGAGTTCCCCATCGATATCAGGATGGCCGAAAGCCTACACATCTTCCGCCGAAGGCTAAAAACACATCTCTTCCGACTACACCTCGGATAAAAAAAAAATAAAAAATTCTTGAACATGCACTTTCGAACCTGCACTTTCATTTGTCTCTTTGTAGCTTTGCCTATTTAAAGCTACTGTATTTGCACTTACTACTTGTGGTCTGGAGTTTGAACCTTCACAGTTGAAAGCACTTAATTGTAAGTCGCTGTGGATAAAAGCGTCAGCTAAATGACATGTAATGTAATGTAACAAGGTAATGGAGGCTTTTATACGTTGTCGTGTTTCTTTAGAAATAAACAATGGACAAATAGAGTCTTTAAACGCTTCAGATGTAAAGTTATTCGCTGACAAAGTGGCGCCAAAATGAATGGCAGTCAATGGAATGCTAACGGGAGGTGATGGCTTGATAGCAACAAAATGGCTCTATAGGAGCTACGCTTTGTGGACGCTCGCTTACCCCCTTGGGTTAAACATGTGAAAGGTGTTATGGGTAAACATAGGTCGCAGGGGCTCAGAGCAGCTCTGTTTTCAAAAAATTACTATTCAAGGAAAACGTATTTTGCCCCGGATTACATTTGTCTTTGACGTACAACAAAAATGTTTCTAAGTCTGTGAAAGTCCGCGTACGGAGGAGGTCGAGGTGGATGGATGGGATACAGGACTTTCACCCAGGCGGCCGCTGTTCATGTTCAAAAGTTTTTCTAAACCTAACCAAGTAGTTTTGTTTCAAGTCATGCTAACCCTGTGCGCTGGTCGCCACGAAACTTAATTGAGAATGCAGTTTGGTTGTATGTATGTAGGGCTGAACGATTAATTGCATTTTCGATAATATCGCGATATGTTAAAACGCGATTTCCTAATCGCAAAGGCTGCGATTTGATCACATGACTCACGAGAGCAATCAATCTGCACTCCGTAGAGAAAGCATCAACTAGCATGCTAACGCTACACTGTACTTTAGCTGATTTCTGTCATTCAAACAACTCTGAGTTGTAGTTTAAAACTTTTACAGCCATTTTAATAAAATGAAGGGTTTTATTCGGGCTTGAGTCCATACATGCAGTTAATGAATACAGGCACACAGAACTCAAGGCTCGGTTGGCAACGATTAGCTCTGATTAGCGGTTAGCTCCGGTTA
Source organism: Sander lucioperca (assembly GCF_008315115.2). NCBI lineage: Eukaryota > Metazoa > Chordata > Actinopteri > Perciformes > Percidae > Sander > Sander lucioperca. The sequence continues at coordinate 27,348,889 of NC_050192.1, read as the reverse complement.
GCGGTTAGCTCCGTTATAAAGACACGGCAGCACGCAACTAAACGAGGGGGAGGGGCTGGAGGCAGCTCCTCTCTGTGCACTGTAAAAAATTACGTGTGTGTGTGTGTGTGTGTGTGTGTGTACTATATTTTTACTTATTTAACTGTCTAGTGTGTAATTGTGTGTTCATACTATACATTATTATATTATTCTTTGTTGAATAATACAGAAGACAAAGAGCTTAAAAAAATAATCGAATCGAAATCGCAATATTTGGGGAAAAAATCGCAATTAGATTATTTTCAAAAATCGTTCAGCCCTATATGTATGTATGGGAACGTGATTTTTTAGGAGATAGGGTCGTTCACAGAGGATCTGACGCACAATCTCACTAATCTCAACAATGCACCAGGCAACCCTGCACATAAAACAAGTTAACTGGTTGATAAAACAGAACAGCACCTGTTTGCTTACATGCAGGCCTCAGAGGCATGTCCCAACCCTACTAAATGTCGCTGCTTTACATTTTCAAAGGAATAGTTTGACATTTTGGGAAATACACATATTCATTTTCTTGCAGAGTTAGATGACAAGATTGAAACCACTTTCATATCTATGAAACTTGAGCTGAGAGGCTTAACATAAAGACTGGAAACGGGGACCCAGCTAGCCCATCTTTGTCCAAGTTTTAAACAAATAAACCCACCAGCACCTCCAAAGCTGACTAGTTAATGAACAATGAACGTAACAATTAAATAATGTCATGTCTCGTTTGTTTAATCTGTACAAACAACTAAATGGAAAAACATTTAATTTTTCTTTGTGCTGTGAGTGTCACAAACAAACTTCCATTCACCTCTATTACTGTATATTGGGGCAGAAATCTTAGAGACAGATGTGTTTGTTGTTTATGGCTAAAATATGACTAAAGGGAAGTGGGAAAATGTTTTCTTCTTCTTCCATTCATTAACCAATATACATGTAAATTCCCAGAAAACGGCAGCTTTGACCAGACTATGATGAGAAATATGACTAAAATACCAGTGAATCAGAGTATAGATTGATGAGTGACAGCAACATCTGTCATCCACATCTGCTTGAAGACTGTATGAAGGACACAGTGCAATTAACAAATGCCAGATGCACTGTGGTTAGAGTAGCAGCATTATATTTCAACCGGCATAGCTGTTGAAATGTTTGTACTAGGGATGCAGGGATGTCGGATGTCGATACTGATGCTGATGTTAGTTGATTTCTTTTGCGCCAGTTAAACCAATAAATCTTATTATAAAAAAATATTTGACCATCTTCATCACACTAACTGTGAATGAGCAGAAATTCCTCACCATTTGCGAGTGTACGTGAAGGCCCCATAGAGTCCCATCGGAGCTCACATGCTTTGTTGTTTGTTTTACATAACTCACTCACGGGGAAGGCAAAATGTTGCTACACTGGTGACTTCAGGGAAGCAAGGAGGATTTTCCAGTTCTGTTGTTTCTCTCTCATCTCCGACTCTGGCAGTGGTCATGGTGTCTGAAAAAGAGCAGCTGCAGGCTACCGGTAAGCTAACGTTAAACTGTGTCTTTAGCTGCATGCTACCAGCGGTAAGCTACGTTGTCCGCAGGGATTTCACCTTCTTGAATGCTGTGGTTAACATGGGCTGAGTCGCTCTGTCTGTCTTTGCTCTCTTGGCTTCCAGGTCATCTCTCCGTTTTTTATTAGCTTTCAGGTAATCGTTACACAGGAACATTTTTCGAAGCTGGGTAGGCTACTGTTGTATGAGTCAGTCTAATTAACACAACATTAAGGCAGCGCAAAATAGATAAACATTGGCTACTGTCATCGGCACATTGCAGATGGGTCGATGACAGTAAATAGGGTGGACATCGGCCAATTCCGATGTCAGGTTGATGCTTTGGTGCCTCTCTAGTTTGTACATAACCAGCCGTTTGCCTGAGCTCTGGAGATCCAATAGGGCTGCGATAAGACATGTTGCATCACCTGACAGCCTGCTTATTGCCTCCATCAGTTTACGTTTCTAATTATTGCTGTGCAAGTCAACATACTGAATATTTCCATTACCTTGTCAGGATATTTTGACAAGTGCTTGCTTCCCAGCTCAGGAGCTGGCATATGAATGAATGTAGTGGTGTGGAACTATTGACATTACGTGGGATTTGCAGACGGAGTGTTATTTCCCCAGAGGCACTTGCACAGTTTTCTCTGCAGCAAACATAAGCTCTGGGATTGAAGGTCTTTTGACATCACCAATACCTCCTGACACGTACTGGGCACGCTCTGCCAATTCATAGACTGGCCAGTAACCTCGGAGGGATCGAGTGTGTGTATGTGTGTTTGGGAGCAAGAGAGAGAGGGGAAAATGTATAATGTGAAGACTGTCCATGTGAGAGAATAATAGCGATACACTGATCAAGATACAGTGTGTGTGTGTGTGTGTGTGTGTGTGTGTGTGTGTGTGTGTGCGTGCGTGTGCGGCTGCTTTTTGTGTGTGTGTGTGTGTGTGTGTGTGTGTGTGTGTGTGTGTGTGTGTGTGTGTGTGTGTGTGTGTGTGTGTGTGTGTGTGTGTGTGTGTGTGTTAAAAAGCAGTCTGATAAGCTATAATGTACCAGGCACTGTCTAAAGTTCTAAACATTTGAACTTTTCTCTTTCAAGCAAAGAGAATATTTGATTTCTAAACACAGTCAGCTGGTAATGGGGGAATAGTCTACTTCTGCTCTCAGGGTACCAAGAGCTTTCTCTGACAAGGAGGACATTTTTACCAAAATACTGTTGCTCACAATCTTGCCGTTTTGCAGAGTTGAGTTTCCTTTTTTTGGCCGTGGTGTATTGATGGTTGAAAAGCCAGCAAACACAACTGAAATGGATTGATCCACTTGAGCTTACAGAAGGCTTTCTGTAGAAATATTGTAGAGCATAGGATCATCAGGAAATGAAGAGATTGTCAGTTTGAAGTCAGGTCAGTAGGATGATTTCTAATTTCCTGTTTCCTGTTTCTGTAAATGGCACTCTTTTCTTTGTCAGTTCCGCCATGGTGGCTAACACTGGTCATGCTAACTACCCTTACTTCAGGTGTGTCAAAAGGACAAATCAAACCCAGAAAACTAACAATAAGAAAACAGAATAATATCAATTTGGTAGCTTCTTCCATATATGCTGCTGTTTATAAGCAAGCCATTGGGAGTTACTGCCAACCAAACAGCATAAAGTAAAAACAGGTATGGTTCTTATGCATTGTTGTATTCATTATCTTATTAGACAATTAAGACAACACTTGGCTAACATACCTTTAATTCACAGTTCCCTTCTCTTTATTCTTCAATTTCTAGGAATGATGTTCAAGGATCCTATAGGTGTTTTTGCTCACTATAACCCATTTATATGTGACTGTGATTATTTACATTTAAATAATTTCCCCCTGGGATTATTAAAGTATTTCTGATTCTGATTCTGATTATTGTATTTGGCGTATAAGGATGTTTTGTGATTATGTAACGGGGACAATTTGTACTATGACCACTATGTACAGTAACAAAGTAGAATGACTTCACTCCTGTACTTAAGTACTAAAAGGCTGTATCTGTACTCTACTGGAGTATTATTTTTTTTCTCCTACTTCCACTATTACTTCAGTACATTTTCGATGAGTTTAATACTTTTACTCCGATACATTTTTTATGTGCTGCATCATACTCGTTACAATTATAAAAATGTTATGAATCATTCCAAACCCACATTATCACTGCCAGAGCGGTAGATGGCTCTGTCACCAGGTTTGATGGAGCTGGCTCATCATTGAGCGAATCAAGTGATCAAGCTGTCTTGACCCGCGGTTCATGACATGATACGGTGTTGCACATTCCTGTCCTTGTACTGCTGCTACAGCCAAAGGAATTGTGAGTGTCCTTTAGGCTAAACTTTTGAAATAATATAAACATGATATTCAAACTTTTGACTGCTTTCTTTAATAACTACATAACACAATACTTGTACTTTTACTTCCAGTACTTGAGTAGTACATTTTAAAATAAACTACTTGCAATACTTTAGTACTTCCACTTAAGTGTGACACTTTTTTGATAGAGCACTTCTACTTCTACTCAAGTATGGGTCTCTAGTACTATACATGTCTGACTATGACACATTCAAGCGCTGTGGGATCCTCAAGCGTCATTCAGTTTTTAATGGATAAAGCTATCAAGTTCACATTTTTCCTTTTCTGACCGTGTATCAAAATATACAATACTAAGTAGCAGTAAAGTTTCAGATGACCAGGGGCCTCATTTATAAACGTGGCGTACGCACAAAAGAAGACGTACGCCGCTCTCTACGCAACAATTGGGATTTATAAAAAGCAAACTTGACGGGAAAATGTGCGGTCCTCCACAGACACTCTGACCCAGGCATCTGCACAGAAACGGGTGAAATGAGAAACGATGGATGATACACTTGAAACTGTGTGAATCTGAGACCATTGTGTAAAACTAATCGAAATATTTCCTTTATTGATGATATGAAGAATTCACAAAGCCATTCTTACGATAGATAGATAGATAGATAGATAGATAGATAGATACTTTATTCATCCCAAGGGAAATGTTCCTATACACACACCTGTTTGATCCATCTACAGATATACAGTATACAGTATTCTATAAGGTATGCTTTCTTTCTATACTTAAATCTTAAAAGGAGAGGCTTCTGTTCCATTGTGGATGTGTGAATCCATGCAAATAGACCATTCAACCTTACCAAAATGTAGACTGAACAGTTGTAGACTAAGGCTCAGCAGTTCAATGGTCCGCATCGCACGAGGTTGCTAATGTACTTTCACATCACAGAGAGAAAGTACAATGTTAATCTGCATAGCTTTTTTGACTGTGCACGAAAAAGCACTTCACACACACTACGCACACTTGAAGCCTTTAGGAGATGGAAGCCAAGCAAGGCATAAAGGCAATCCATTATTTATAATGTATCTGAGAGATGAGGCAGGGAGGAAAAAGAGCTATATTTTTAGGTCAGCGTGTGGAATCCATTCTCACAATGTAGAATCACAAAAAGCAGCATAATGGTTGAATTCCACTCATCTCTAACCAGAAAGAGACACTAGAATTCCTTACGAGCGAGCCTGTTCTGGCTTTACAAGCACCAGCCCAGTCCATTACCGAATCTCTGAGTGTCCACGTTTATAGCAGAGAGAGAGAGAGAGAGAGAGGGAGGGAGCATCTTAGTGGCATCATAAAACACCATCACTGTCACATTGATCCAGTTTTATCCACTGGCTGATTGGTCTGGGAACCAGCCGCCTCTATCAATCAGAGACGAGGGGCTTCAGAGAGACCTGCACCGCCCCAGAAAAGACACATTCAAATGTTTTCATCTCCATTTGCCAAGTTTACCGACTGGAGCTTTTGGCAGCAGATGTTCACAGAGAATTAGGTTTTCAAATATTTATTTATCTACTGAAGGTTAGCTGATAGTGTATGCTTTTTCAGCTTTGCTTCTACAGTACAGCTGGGAGCCACACACACACACACACACACACACACACACACACACACACACAGCCACACAGCTGCCCCTGCCCCCCCACTGGTGAAGTGTTTAACTGTCTTGCTCCAGAGCGTTTCCACAGAAAGCATCTTCCTTTTTCACGCCTGCTGCAGGGATTCAACCCACTTTTCTAACCTGTGTGGCCTTTACTGCTCCTAACCTTTATTTAAACAGCACTTTGTTTCCTGCTTTGTTACAGTATTAAAGTGTCTACCTCTCAGCAGGCTCTGCTAGGTGCTGGAAGGCCAATAACGTGGTACAAAAAAGAAAAAGAACTTCCACACATTACAGTTTTTCACAATCGCTATGACACTTTTTTCAATACTTTTAACAACTTTCCTAAACTCTTAACACAGTTAGCACAACATCTGTCTGTGTAGGCTATACAATTAACACATTTCTTGTTGCTTTGACACAAAATGCATACAGTTAACACAAATTTAAAATGCTTGAACTTCTTTTACACACAAGCTCCACCAAGACCAAAACAATGGATTATTATTGACAAATTTACAAATGCTTTCACACTGTATGTCAGAACAGATAACATTATGTTCTAAACCTAACTTATAGGCTAAAGTCAAAGTGAACAGCTGATCGTATTGTAAATTTAAACACAAATATATCCCCTGCATTTTATACATGCATTTATTGAGAAACAGCTGATTGAAGTTATACAAATAGATCAATCACAGCTGATTCCCTTCTAGGAAACACACCACTCAGGTGTTGAGGTTCTTTCAATCGCATGATCATATGGTAGTACAGTAAAAGAGGTCCTATTTGAACAATATACTGTAGATGAACACAGAAAATAAGAAAAATGCCTTCATGAGGGAGAGGAAGAGGAGTACCAGGACAATTCTGTCTCTGTCTCCTTTTTTTCATACTCTGAGATGGGTTATTCATTTTTTGTATTGTATCTCTGCAGCAAAAGAAACAAAATGGTGGCCGGGTTGGATCAGCGGGTAGAGGAGGCGCACATATACGCAGAGGTCCAGGGTTCAAATCCGACTTGTGACAATTTCCTGCATGTCTTCCCCCTCTCTCTCTCCCCTTTCTCAACTAGCTGTCCTGTCAAATAAAAGCGGTAAAGCCCAAAAAAAATTCTTGAAAAAAAATATGCATGCATTTACTAAACAAAACAAAAATGTAGAGAGGCTACAAGAGAAACTTAAGTGCAAAACACAATCTATGATCAATACAATCACTATTGTCTATTGTATAAGGGCAGACCTGACACATATAAAATAATGCAGTTTCTGTAATTCCATCTGATGTTAGTGTTTGTATGACATTGTGCAGTGATTGACTAAATGTTCCTGTGGAAAGAGAACATGTGTTAGTGTTTTGGAAGAATTATTTGATTTTGAGACATGTTTGCATTGTTTTGGTGGACATAGTGTATTGTGTTAGTATATTATTGTATTTTGAAAATCAGTGTTGGAGTTTAGTTTACAATGTGTGATTTTGAGCATGAAATTAACTGTTTTGCCAATCGTGTGTTGTAGGTATGTTGGTGCGTTAAGAGTTTAGGAAAGTTGTTAAAAGTATTGAAAAAAGTGTCATAGCGATTGTGAAAAACTATAAGGGCAAATTTATAACCAAGGTCCAGCAGCAGCCGGGGTGTGGAGATAGGCCTAATTATTTTCACTTTCCTGCAGTCTAGAGCAGTAGCTTCCATCTACCCTTTAATGCATAGGTAATATTTCTGACTATATCATCATCCTCTGTCTCTGCATCTCATTTTCCTTCTCTCAGGCCCTGTTTACACGAATACGCTCGCGGGTGAAAACGACAAAATATTTTATCAGATGTACCTTTCGTTTAGACGGTGACGGCATTTTTGGGGCTTAAAAACGCAAAAAAGTGAAACCACCCTCCAGAGTGGAAATCTTAAAAACACTCCACCGTCGCGTTCCTTTCTAAAGGGTAAAAACGCACTGTGAGAGTGTGTGTGTGTGTGTGTGTGTGTGTGTGTGTGTGTGTGTGTGTGTGTGTGTGTCGTGTGTGTGCCGTGTGTGTGTGTGTGTGTGTGTGTGTGTGTGCGTGCCGTGTGTGTGTGTGTGTGCGTGTGTGTGTGTGTGTGTGTGTGTGTGTGTGTGTGTGCGTGCCGTGTGTGTGTGTGTGTGTGTGTGCGTGTGTGTGTCGTGTGTGTGTGTGTGTGTGTGTGTGTGTGTGTGTGTGTGTGTGTGTGTGTGTGCATTGTTTGGAGCAATAACTCCACCTCCTCGTCTGTCCAGACAAAATTGTCAGCTTTTGTTGTTCACTTCACGCTACTAAGGAGAGAGAGAGAGAGAGAGAGAGAGAGAGAGAGAGAGGAGGAGGAGGAGGAGAGGGAGACAAGTAGAAGGAAAGTTCTACGCGGGCGCGCGGACTTGGTGGATCGCATTTCACACACTTTTGTATCACCATATGCACGCAGATTTCCCCCCCATAAAGCTCGTCTAAACGCGGAATAAAAAGTGAGAATGCAACGCCACTTTTGCGTTTTCTCTTCAGATAGTTTCTGTCTAAACATACCCTCAGTCTCTCTGTGACTCTGAAGGTCTTTGCACAGAGAGGATTTTTCTTTCTCTACTCTCTCAGACGCCTCGAAAGAAATAATAAAGCCCATAACTGGCTAAATACCTTACACATTTTAATACATGTGTGAAGTTCAACATATATTAGAAAAGCCTACTTCAGGAATAACTTTACAGTAATTACAATATTTGGGTTGCAGTGTTATTAGATTTATTGTGTGATGTGACAGTAATGGAGAAACCACATTGTGTTTTAAAGCCCTTTAAAATGTGATTCTGTGGTCTCTATTATCAAACATATTAAAAACATGATATTAACAAGAACCAGACAGCTTGGGATGTTATCATGTAAGTAGAGGACCCCCAGTTGGTTTTGTCCAGTGACAATTTCAATAAAGGTTATTCAAACAAGACGACGATAGCTTTGTGCAATTCTACTATGAACGGGATGTAAGACAAAAAAAGAAAGAAAAAAATGGAGCTGAAGATGTCTGGAAGACGCAGACAGTGTGTTCTGTTGTGTAGTGAAGTTCAGTTTCATATCACAGCCGTCTCAATATTACCCTTTTGGCCACAACATGTAAAATACTGCTCCAGTAATATCAACCGCAGCCGTGTAGAAAATCGGACCACTGAACTGCTCAAACTGCACTAGCCCCTGGCTGTGGAACGCAGAATGGGGCAGGGTTAGATATAGGCGGGTGGGGGGTATGTACCGGTACGTCCGAGACAAACAGCACCATCTACTGGAAGGACTTTTGAATGGACTTCTCACAGAGCCCCCCGCGTTTTGTATAGAAATGTTTATAATGTATATATGTTAATATAATGTATAGTGTTTTGCATACTGTTTTACTAGTATACCTGAAGAAGCTAATGACTAAAGCCTGGGAAATGTAATAAATAGAAGAAAATGTACATCCATTAGGGTTGCACCATATTTTGTTTCATTGTCTACATCGCAATGTGCGCATGCGCGATAGTCACATCGCAGGACGTGCGATATTAACGCTACAACTTTTTTGCTGCTTGATAGAAAAGTCAACTTTCACCGTTCTCATTTTACATGATTGTTACCGGCCGACCCTTGCCCTTTATGGCCATGTGGGCAACGTGTGTATGTGACAAAACGTTAGTCCGACGGGGTTTGTTATGGGAAGTGAGGCTCTCCCGTGTGAAGAAAAGTACCGTGAGCGGCAGCTGCAGTAGACACAGTGATGCACATGCTTTTCCATGGGTAGTGAACCTACAGTAGTCAGTGTTTTATGTTCGCTTTAAAGACAAAATAAATCCTATGATTAATGCAATGTTATCACGACGTCTCCCGGCCATTTTTCACCGCAGAGTTGCCAGAAAGCTGCTACCAGCCAGGCTAAACCTAATTTAGTTAGCCTTAAGAAACAAGAGGTCTGTCCCAACTAACGTTACGGTTCGGAGCTGCGATGCTGGAAACGTAACACTAATCTACAACAGAAGTCTGTGTCTGATATAACATCATTTACACTGATTTAAATGTTCTTGGATAACTTGACACAGAGTTTGTTGCAAGTGTGTGACTTGCAGGCTCCGCATGCACAGCCAACCACCAATCACAATCAATGTTGATCAATTTATCAAACAAACAAAGCAGAACCCGCTAGTCGACCAGAGGAAGCAACATGCATGTATTTATAGGGCCCTATTTTAACGATCTAAGTGCACGGCGTGAAGTGCGTGGCGCAGGTGCGTTTAGGGCGTGTCCACTTTTTCTAGTTTAACGGCGGAAAAAAGGGTCCGTGCGCCAGGCACATGGTTCAAAAGGGTTGTACTTAGTGTCTTCATTAATCATAGGGGTGTTTTGGGCATAACATGCAATAAACCAATCAGAGTGTCATCTCCCATTCCCTTTAAAAGCCAGGCGCGTTTGGACCTTGGCGCATTGCTATTATGATGGCGGAGTTGCACCGTAATATTTTTATTTGTAATCTTTTGCATGTTTGTGTGCTGCTGCGCTTCCCTATGTGTGTGTGTAACAAGCATAGTGTGCACACGCTGTGCATAAGCCTAGGCACGTTTTACAAATTTGCTGTAAAAATAACAATGAAATGCTGCGTTATTGACTTTAGACCAGGTTTTTGTTGGTCAATTTTGTTGATCACTTCCCGCTGCCTCAAGATAGCATTACACCAAGAATTCACCTGAACACACCTAAGACTGGTAAGACCAGCACGCCCATGGGCGCAAAGACGGGCACAGGTGCATTTGCTATTTAAACGACGTGGGCACTGGACGGGAAATTGACAACTGCGTCGGTCTTAAACTAGCAAAGACACTTGCGTCGGGCTTTGTGCTGCGCTGTGCCGAGTGCAAGATAGGGCCCAGAATGTCATTCACTTTAGCCTGGATTGATAGTATTACAGTATATGATTACAATGGTGTCATGTCAGTCAACCAGTGTATTTAACTACCCAATGTCCCTCTCCAAAATCACTTCAGAAGAGTAGTCACAGCGCTTACTTGCTTTAATATTTGTAAAGGATTAAAGTTCAACAAAGAATGGTTCAGATAAAAAAAGTTCCCTCCCCTACAAAATCACCCCAGTAGTCGAGAATTATTTATTATTTCCAAATAGACCTATTTGTCATCTTGTAAAAATTTGTATTTTTTCATATTGCAATATATATCGCAGGAAAACAAATATTGCAATGTCAGTTTTTTCCAATATCGTGCAGCCCTAACGTCCATGTCTGAATATGAATGAAGCTGAGGTGGAGTTCAATATTTCCAAACCAGCGTCTGCAGTTGAGACCTTTTGGAGAGGGAAGGTCAAGATTTTCAGCAGGGAGTACTCTTCACAAGAGCTAAATGAGAAGACACATGGCAGGAATACAGAAGACAGGCTTAGGCTTGTTTATTTATTGGTCCTTGTGCCAGCAGGCAGCTTGACAAGGTGAGGGAAGCCAGAGAGAATTTATTTAACGGGAGAAGATGAGCTCCAGCCCCTTTGTGGATATCTGACACTTTCTAATAAGACAGTTAACACCTTCTTCCTCTCGTTTAATTGTATTGTCCTCTATGCATGCTCTGATTTACAGATCTGGTATACAGTATATAGTTCGGCACGAAGAGAGAATAAAGTCCAGTCTTACATCTGTAATTGGGATCACCTTTATACTACAGTTTATTCGAGGATGATTGTTTGTTTTATAATTACACACTATTAGACAGATTAGCAGCATCATTAGTGTGCAGCTGCACTGATCTGTCACAAATGGACAAAATGTTTCACAGGTAGCTCTCAGTCCATTTTTTTATGTTCTAAAGAACGGTGTCAAGGAGTGAAAAAGAAGGCTGGTGTTCATAATACTTCATCTAAAAAACTTGAAAACAGAATGAACATTTTCACTTCCAAAATCATTCATACTCAAGAATTTGAAACCAATATTTGATACTATTTATGGTGGGCTTTTGTTCAGCAGCCTTTCAATGTATTCAAATTAATGCTAATGCTTACAAAACATCCTGTTGCTGCTGCTTCACATTAAAACCATTCATGGCAAAACACGAGTTTGACTGCAGTTAGGGTTGACTGCAATCCGTTATCGTCTCGATCGTGAAGCCCAGAGAAACATGTTCCATCCTTTGGAGACAGTGAGAAGCTTGAATTTAAGATTTGAATCTAAGAAATTTAAGAAAGTCCGAAAAATAGACATGGTCATTACTGTATCCCAGAAAACTACACTGACACTATTAACGTAAAAATGTAATGAAAGTCCTTAAATATGATACACAACAGTATAACTAACTTGTATAAGTGGAACTGAAATAACTTTGGTGTGTGCACTGTGACCTTTTTCATTTAGGAGACAAACAACCCTCTTCAATGCAGCTTATGTACAGCTCTTCACAGATTATATATATACTGTGGCAGGAGACAGGCTCTGCTGTCTATAAAAAGCGTGAATCTGCCACATGGTCGAAGTCTGCGGCACATCAGACGGACACACACTGGACAGCAGGGACTGTGTAAGGCTGGAAGGATCGAACCCAGATGGTCCGTTTCTTTGTGAACTGGCACTGAGTATCCTAATTATTATTCGTGTGAAGAGAGGCTCCTCTAGCATTGGCTGACATGGCCCAAGGCAAGGCCAAGACTGACCCCGAAAACACTACACACACACACACACACACACACACACACACACACACACACACACACACACACACACACACACACACACACACACCGCACGCATAAGGCACACACAAAAACACAGTCAAATGCTGGGACTGAAATAGCAGTATTTAATCATGTCAGTGAATGAAACTGTAATAGTCCTCTAGTCTTTTTATGGTGTTGACTGTGCTGCTCTTTAGTTCCTTTGTTCACTTACACTTTGCAAAACACAGTTTAGCCTACAATGAACACAGTGTGTGAGCTGTGATGCATACACGCTTTACAGTGTGTAATTATGTGCTGATGTCTTCTCAATTTCTACATGTCATTTGTCTTATAGCTAGCTCTTGCTTTAATGATCTCAAAGTTCCTCAACATAAAAGCATGGGACTTTTTCCCGGATAATGTAAAAATACAAGATGTTTATGTTATGGGATGTTAATACATTTAATTAGTTAATAAAAAGTAATACAAAAGTTATTCTACTGTACTGTTGTTTTTTTTATTTAAAAAAAAAAAAAGGAACTCCAAAGTTTAATATCATCAAATAATAATCTTTGATCTATCATAAACAGTAAGATGACTTTCCCTTTAAACTTCAAACGTAAAAATCACATGGAATTTGATATGGTCATAGTCAAGGTTATCCGGAACAGGAATCCATCAGAACTTTCAGCTAACCTTTCAAGAGAGGTTTTTATGACTTTAATGAATTAATTTAATAAATAATTTTTTTAATGAATTTTATGAATTAAATTTTATTCAATGATATTTTAACTTTGGAGCTCCCTTTTTAAATAAAAAAAAGTACAGTAGAATATTTATTATATTTTATATAATGTGCAATATAATGTTTTTACTTGGTATATCAAATGTGAGAAATAACTGCTGAAATAGGGTTCTTCCTTCGTCATTTTTGGACGCTACAAGCACACGTAAACGGAAACACCACAAAAAGACAAGCATCAAAATCCAAACAGTTGCTGGAATGTTGAATGAACGACTGCTCACTTTACCGCAGCCTGTGGCAGGCGTGTGGCACCGCCACGCAGCTGCAGAGCCTCTTATTTAAGTAATGCAGTTACGCTAGGTTGGTGCTTAGCTAGTCTCGCTTTGCCAGACCCTCCTCCAAAGCGCGCTGAAGGAGGGTCTGGCTACTCCACATAGCATTTGGGGATGGGAGGAAAATCAGAATCGTCATGGGCGGTGCTAAACTCCACACAGAGTCGCTGTAAAATAGTTGTGCGAGAGAAAACTCAGATTGGACAGATAGTCTAGCTAGCTGTCTGGATTTACCCTGCAGAGATCTGAGGAGCAGTTAACCATAGTCCTCATAAATCCACCAAATTTAAAATTCCAACACAAAGAGAGTGGAAGGAAATGGAAAATACATGCATCCGGCGGAATTTCCTGTGGCACCGGAGCAATCCCAGAAGTGGAACGTCAAGGATAAAGACTAGTGCTTAGCTAACAATATCGTTATCTAGTGAATTACACAAGCACATACAAACCAACAAGCAGTGAGTGACAGTTAAGCTTTCGCTTTCATGACGTAGGCTCCGCTCAGCTGGATGCAAGGAACCCTACATCAATAGGGCGAGAAGCAACTTGCTATAAAAAAAAAATAGTTTATTTAGTCCGCACACAAACAGAAATGTAAAAATTACCATTTTTGTTTTTACACGGACATGCTGGATCTATTTATTTTAACTAGCCTTGGTATTTTAGTAACTATTTATGTTCTTGTTGTCACCCTGAGATTGCCAGGCAACCAGCAGAGACTTAGAGACCCAGACCGGCACACACGGTTACTTCGCCAAACGTCAAGGCTGCACCTCTTTCTGGGGGATGAAAACTGAAGGTCCTATAGATTCAATGCATTTGCCATGTGTTTGGATCATAATTTTGACAAGTTTGTATGCATTTATTTCTTGTTTAACACAACTTTATGTTATTTAAATGTCTTGTTTTGTGATGTTAACTGAACCTGTGCGTTCAATAAATTGAGGTTAATCCCCGTCAGGTCCCCTCAGTCTTCTCCCGTCCAAGGGGGTCAATGACTTGGAATTTTGAATTATGCAAACAAAATGTTGAGCTTGAACTTCGAGCAGCTTTTATAGACGTTAGCTTTGGATACAGACAAGATGAATATGTGGCTAGTTGTGCAAGCATATAGCTACAAATGAATCTTAACACTCTGGTCCATACACTGCGCCTTGTAGACCATTGGGTCTGGAGTAACCATTGTTAGCGGGGATAACTACGTCCAGCTGTTTTAAGGATGTAGAGCTGCAGACAGAGCGGAGGTAAGCTAATGCTATAAACTAAAGTTACTGTGTTGACCTGGCATTAGAAAGCACCGCAGGATAACGGCAACTTCACGGCACTGCTCGTACACGCTTGGAATGGGAGGGGTATTCAGGTGGTTGCAATCTGCAACCTTAACGCTAGATGCCACTAAATCCTACACACTGCTCCTTTAAGTAAGTAGCCACTGAGCTGTTGGATGGAGAGAGACACAGACAGACAGACAGACAGACAGACAGACAAGTAAAAGGAAAAGTCAAGGACACGGCAAAAGGTGGCATTAAAAACGGGCACAGTTATCCATCCAATTAAATTTATAACCTGCATTTCGCACATTTGGCAGTCTGGGTTTCAGAAATTGAAAAATGGGGACGTGTGTCCTCAGGCATGCCCCTCCAACACTCACACACATACTGACACACACACACACACACACATACACTGTACTCCTCAATCAAAGCACCAGCAGCTGTAAGCATCATTTCAAGAGACGCCATTATGCAAGGAAATGTCATTAGCGATTTTACAATTTCACGCATCGGTGACGCTAACATGTCTCTGGAAGACGGCAGGGCACGGGCGAAAGGTAAGGGCCCCAAACTCGGAAAGCAAAGCCGTGACTGAGATGGAGGAAAGTGAATTATCTGCAGCAGACTCCCCCCCCCCCCACTGGTGCCGTCATTAGTCAGCCTGGTGCCACCAACTGCCTGTTTAAATAACCTCATCAGTTGTTTTTTTTTAAACCCATAGAAAAATGCTACCACAGCCTCTTTACTCACGTTGGAGTGTGAAACAATAATAGTGGATCAAGCTTATGTGTTTTGTTCCTATACCTCCCTTTTTTCCGTAAAGGGGGTGAGACTGTTACACATGTCTCTGTATCTTTGTAAATATTTTAAGGTTCAAGAAAAAAGTTCTTACAATTTAAATATCATAATGGCAACAAGCAAACAAGTTGACAACACACAGAGGAAGCCCCTCACTGTGGGCAGCTTTTCAAAACACCATTAAAGGCATTATTACAACTTCGATCTTACCTTTAAACGTTTGGCCGTTCTTGCCATAGTTCTGCATGGACATGTTTGTCTGACCACTCATGTTTCTTGTCCCGTCGGACTTTCGTTTAGCAATGTTGTGTTGCAGATCCCAGCAAAATAACTTGGTGAGAACATTGGGCCTCATTCACTGACCATTCTTAAGAAGAAATTATTTCTTAAAACCCACTAATGCTATTTTAAGTTTTGCCCTCCAATAATTAGTGATTGACCATGCTATTTATTGGCCCAAAGTAGGCCTATTTCTGCACCCTAGGCCTACTCACACAATGGCATATTTACTGCTGCTGCAAGATGTTGCAGCATTTTTAAGCTCCATATGTACGTTTTTCTGTACGTCTGTTACAAACCCATTGATTATTCTCAACTTTTGACTGTATTTGTCAATGTAGTGTCTGTTCCTCTTAACATATTCAGTTATTGGCAGGTGTGTTGGCTTCTCTGTAGTCCTGTCAGTTGTCTAATGGAGCTTTGAAAACTAATGTATAAGCACTAATTGCTTCCACAGATGGCACATGCCGTACTTAGTATTCAACCAAATATGACTAAAGCTGTTGGTTTGTTCCTTAGGTCCTCTTCCATGTGGTGTCTACATTATCTTGTCTCTATACTGTAGCAGTATATGTAGTAACTTACAACAGTAATGCTGTCTAGGACCTCTCCTATGCTGTTTATACATTTGTAATTCTACATCTGGATTGCAAGTGAGCATCTAACCGTGGGCAAGGGAGATGGATGACTGTTCCTCCACAGAGAGCCAGACTCTGCCAGAGTTTGCGGATCAAAAGAGGTTATAATTAAGCCACGTCCTCAGAGACGTCTGGGAGGGATCAACCAACAAGCTGTCAGCGCTGTCAGTCTTTTGGAAGAGAATACAGTGCCATGATTGAGGGGAGCTGAATGGGTACAGTAGGGACACTTTTTAGAAGCAGCAACAAATTAACGCTTTGTAGGGAGGAAACATGGCACTGACTAAAATTAGCATCCTCAGTTTTTATGTTAAATGTTATGTTTTGTTTTTTATGTTAAATCTGCATAATCAATTATGTGTATCATAAATCTGTTAAGTGCTGACTATTCATTTGCAAATGTCAGTAATAGTATCATAGTTATTTCAACCCTGTCTCCTAAAAAAATGACGTTCCCAACTAAACTGCATTCTCGATCACGTTTCGAGGGAAAGCATATTTTGTCCTGGATTATTCCAAGGTTAACGTTGTGAATTGAAACAAAACTACTTGGTTAGGTTTAGGTAACAAAAGTACTTCGTTAGGGTTACACAACTAACTACTTGGTTACGTTTGGGAAAAGATTGTGGTTTTGGTAAAAATAAGTACTACGTCTTTTAAGTAAATTATGTTAAAATAAGTTGACTTTGATTTCACACGGGACACAAACAGCTGTCTCCTGGGCTAATACTGCTGATAGACTGGTTTTTGTTAGCCTTGCTAGATTGCCCACTTGAACTGAACTTGGAGAAAAGTAATCAAGGAAGAATCTCATAACTGTCCTCAAAAAATTATTAAAATACTCTGCTGCATAAGGAGAAATGCTACAAAGAGCTCAGTGGTTCTCAACCGGTGGGGCCCGCCCCCCTGGGGGGGCGCGGACACTCTCCTGGGGAGGCGCGAGTAGGCTACAGGATGGGAGGGAAAAAAAATAAATAAATCACGTAATGTAATGTAACTACACGTCGCTCGGTCGTGGCTGGGTAGCGTTGCATTTCCTCCCCGACTCATTTCCTGGTTCTCCTTCTCCATAAACAACATGAACTCAAGGAGATAATTAACTTTTCCTGCTCCAGATTTCCCACTGTGGTCAGAAAGAACAGAGGAGACACTTTGTTTCTCTCACTATTGGCGCTTTTCCATTACATGGTACCTGCTCGACTCGCCTCGACTCTACTCGCCTCTTTTGGTTTTCCATTACGAAAAAAAGTACCTGGTACCTGCTAACAGGTACTTTTTTTAGTACCTCCTCAGTCGAGGTTCCCAGTGAGCTGAGGCGAGCCGAAAAGGTGACGTGAAAGCGACAGACGGGGGTGTCCTGAACAAACCCGCTATTTTTAAACAGTTTAGCCAGCTGTTTTTTTTTTTTTTGCTGCCTCCAGCTTCTTTAGAAACAAAATGTGTCTTCTGGCAACAACACACACCTTCAACGTTCGTGTCGCGTTAGGTCACGGCAGTTTACTACGGCGCCGCTTGTTTACAGTTCTGCGGAGGAGGCTCCAGGCAGAGCTTTCACCGCATCCTACGTACACACACACATGCTGGCTCGACGCACACACCAGCTGACAAATGTATACATCAGGCCACATATTACATAGGCTACGTGAAGCTCTGCGTGGAGCCTCCACAGAACTGTAAAACAAGCTCAAGTGGCCTGATGTTATACTTGTGCGCTGGTGTGTGCGTTGAGCCGGCAAGACGACCAGCCACGCTGAGGCGGTACTAAAATATGCAATGGAAAACGGACGCACAGTGTGTCGAGTCGAGTCGAGTCGAGGCGAGTCGAGCAGGTACCATGTAATGGAAAAACGCCATATGACTCTAGAGTCGGTACTCGCTCTAAAGCTAAACGCCGTCACTCTCTCACTTCTCCCTCTACCACACATTCCCCACACACACACATGCCGGCTCACGCACACACCAGTGCACAAGTATAAACATCAGGCCACTTACGTAGGCTACGGAGAAAGCTCTGTGTGGAGCCTCCGCACAACTGTAAAACAAGTCATCCTCCTGGCGACTTTTTTTGTCAAAAGTGACTAGCGACAAATCTAGCGACTTTTACTGGTGTTATTGGAGACTTTTGTGGTGTTTGGAGACTCGAAAACACGTATCACTCTGCAGTTATGTGCTCAACGAGCAGCGGGTGCTGCCATGAGCCCCTCCCCCTCCTCCAGCCTGCAGAGAGGAGACACACACCACTCCGCGTCCAGGCTGCACACACGCACACATCGTTACATCATAGCCTCAACTTATTGAAAACACAACTAATCCACATCCAAATTATTTCAAAACCAAACAAAATGGAGAGATTTCTAGTGAGGACCAACAAGGCAACCGACGCACCACCAGCTGCAAAAAAGCATTGAAGGTACATTGAAGCATACCTGGCTCAGGTCTCACATTAACATCGCCTACCTGCAAGCTTCTGTCAAAAATGCAGATAATATGCCTACTGTTACGCCTAGTAATAATAACAGTAATAAAGCATGAATTCATATCAGAGGTCTGGTGCCAATTCCCAATTATAGCAATAGCTTAGTAATGATAATAGGCCTACTACTACTCATAATAATAATAATAATAATAATAATAATAATAATGCCTGCAAGCTCACATTAGAAGTCTGGTGCTACTGCCAATTATAACAATACCTACCGCTACTGATGACAATAATAACAATAATAATAATAATAATAATAATAATAATAATAATAATAATAATAATAATAGTGTGGGCCTAAAAATAATAGCCTAGCCTAGGGCTATCTATCTATCTATCTATCTATCTATCTATCTATGCAAGGTGGTGTAGTGGGGGTGGCGCCTGGAAGGGGGGGCCCAACTGCAATGAACCAGCTTTGGGGGGGCCCAGCTTGCAAAAGGTTGAGAACCCCTGAACTAGCTGAATGTCTTTATTATTTCGGCTATATTTAGTTATGCTTAAAAATTCAAATGTAAAAACAATGATTATAAGAGAAACGAACTTAATACAAACTTGACACAAGCCAACATTCCTTCAACATATGCCAAAATAAAACAGAATTTGCAAAATGAAACTCTTTCTGGATTCATCCTCGTGGTTTTGATGGAAAAAAAGAGGTTCTTTTAACACATTAAATACAGCCAAATGCAGCCATCAAACAGCACTTCTTGGGTGCATTTTTATTAACAATATCTATTTTTAGCATTCTGTATCCACTCTTCTGTCCAAATGGCAAATCCTCATTGGTTGTTATGCTGTGCCAAGTCAGCAGGGGGAGAGCGATTTAATAAATAATCCATAATGTATCAAAGACAATTATTACTGCATATATGAAAGAGACACCCACGCACGCACGCACGCACCTTGTCCTCAGCCTGAAAGCAAAGACAAAGACGATGAGAAAGCTGTTGGTTCTCAAGTAATTATTTGATTGATGCTCATATTTCTTTAACTATATCAAATGTATTCCCCACTTTGGCAGAATGCCATTTCTCAGCAGTGTTAACAGCTCTACTCAATCAAATTTGGACTTGAAAGCAGGCTTGTGTTCTGTCACGGGATGGAAAAAAAGGCCTGGATGAAGCTACTGTATCATGGCTACCTTCAGGCTATTTTACAACAAGAGTGCATTGAGGGGAGTGTTTCCATAAGTGTTTATCCCAGGGGTCGCACGTCAAAGCTCCCAGCTATGGTGCACTGGAGAGGGTATCAGCAGAAAATCCTCTGCTGGTTTAGAAAACATCACTAAAGGACAGGACAGAGTCGCTGTACCACCCACGGGTGACAGTGTGACCTCTGTGTCTACTGGAGGGTGAACTGATGTCCAGCACACGTGACCCGATGAAGTGCTTTCCAGGCAAATTTCAACGTGTCTTTATCTCACCTCACAATGTGGAGACATGGAAATAATCTTACTGCTCATACAGTATCTTAGGAGGCAATGTGGCCTTGTGTGCTCTGATTAATCAGGCATGCAGTTAACACACCAGTAATAATTTTGTTTTATTAAAAACTTAAACAGCTTTAAAAGTGACCTATATATTCTTTTTAAATAAGTGCTGTGTGGTGGATGTGAAGGTTAGCCTGGGAAAACCCTGACGAACTTCCGTCAAATTTGAGATTTGCTCTGCAAGTCCGTCTGGCCAAGAGTCCATTCAAGCCCATTTCCAATTTTTCCAAATCGAGGCACCAATCACAACCGTTGAGGCGGGCTTTACACGATGACGATAGTGTAGCGACGGCAAGCAGCTTTTTGTTTACATTGACATGACAGCCACCGAAACGCAGCAACCCGTTGATGCCGCTGTCGCTGCTATGCCACCCGGATCGTTGGTCTGATTGGTTGAAGGACTATCCAATTGCGCCCAGAGGCATTTGAGTGAATGAACCTTGCCCAGACCCACTCTCAGTTACAACTGAGAAGGGTCTGGTGTCAACCAGGCTATGTGATGCACATTAGAGTGCGGATCGGGCCGCATTTTTTTCTGTCCGAGCCCGGCCCGCGTCCGACAGAACAGTAACCAAACCTGGCCTGAGCCCGACAGGCATTAAGATATTTATGTCCGAGCCTGACACAGTTAAAATCTATTTTTTTTCACGGGGCAACAAGTGCACGTTAACACAGGCGCGCACCTACATAATAAGCTTTTTTAAATTTAAAATGTTCAATGCCTTATCGCGCTGATGTGACCGAGCCCGACCCAAACCCGAACATCATTTCTAAATATCTGTCCGAACCCGGCCTCGGTTCGGGTATCCATCCTCTAATGCACATGCACATGAACATGAGTGATGTGAACGCATCGCTAATATTTTAATGCTCTTCCACTGATCGGCAGCTGATGCCAAAAAATAAAGCAACGCTCCAACAAAGGGTAGGTGATGGTGATGTTATGTTATGGTGAGAAAACACTGAATGTAAATATAACTTTGTTTACAAGAAAACTCCACAGGGTACTTTTACACCTTTTAAATCAATCTGTATTTTGGTTATGTACACTAACTGTTTATGCAGGAAAATGACAAAATAAAGCATATACTTTGCCAGCAGGAGCTACAGTAGGAGCTATGTCCACTAGGAGACAGCGGGCTGAGTTGAGCCAGTTTTTCCAAAAAAAAGTGATCTCTTATCTCCACTTGCTCCCAATGAGAGGTAAGCTGAGCCTAGGGAGAGGATAAGTCGAGCCACATGGTAAATTGTGCCAGCGAAGGGTTAGATTTATTTAGTCAGTTAATGTCGGTGGCCTAGACATTTTGTGGGCGCTTCTCTATGTGCTAGCCACAAGGATGATGGTATGCATTTTCTGGGAAAATAATTAATAATCGTCCGTACTTTTAAAATGCTCACTTAGACTAACCTGCTTTTTCCTCCCTGTTCCAGCTTGGAAGATGGTTTTTGGTCTAAAATTAAAAAAGTCACATCATTTCGGTGATAAAATGTAAGAATGCAATGTAGAATTACAGTAAAATAATACTTTAATAATAATCATCTAGGTGCGAGCTTTCTCAAAATATCCCACCCCCGCCATTTTAACAGTACAGCAGTTTAGAGCTAACATCATGCTAATTTTTTCAAACTTGTCTGCAATTGTTTAGACACAAGAATCATGACTCCTTGAACATTAAATAAATCACTTTGAATGGCAAAAAGTCAAAAACAGTTTTCTGAACTTAAAGTTACTTAGTTAGAACTTAGTTACTTTTTCTATGGGCCTCTCTCCATCACAGGGTGGATGACTCTTCAAAAATGTGTGGTCACATGAATCATTTTGTCTATGGTTGCCTAGAAACAAGGCTCAACTTCCCCACAGGCTCAAATCATCTGACTCTTCCCTACAGTAGTGTGACATTTGAGTTTTGTGTTGACTTTACATTATTGTCCCAAAACGCAATGCACAAGGAAACTGGAGGAGTAACCCACATCTGGAAAAAAGCTGGAAAAAAAGTTGAAAAATGGCAGATAATCCAAGGTGAAACAACTTAACAAACTTGTAGAAACAATTTTACTTGCTATTTGTAAAGTCTTTACATTTTAATTAGGGATAGTGTTCTGAAATTGCAGCTCCATTCATGCCTGCCAGTTCACAATAATGATCCTGTTCCAAATAATATGTAAATTCTAATGGTTGCTGTCAAAACCGTGCACTATGAAGATGAATAGCCTACATGTTGTGCTACTTTTCTATTATGGTGGAATTTGTCTTGTAAATCAAAAAACACTGCTAATAAGGCTAGGCTTTTTTTTTCTTCATACATTACACCTCGCATACAAGCCCCTTGCTGACCAGCTGTCTCCAAAAGCAGCCTGCGTGATGAAACAGTTCAGATACACTGACTGAGCGGAGAATGAGACTCCTATTTGCAGCTTTGTCAACAGCACCTGGGCAAATGGTAAGCTGCATTTTAAATGACTGCAGTCTGTTGAATTCAGTTAGAGAAGTACAACTGCCATCACCTTAAATGATTACAGGTCCAGAAAATTCACTAACCTTAGTGAAAAATGGGATGCCGTTTCAACCTAAGAAATAATGGCCTGTGTACACACACCTGTGGGGAGCACTCAGCAGCGTTCGCCCTCATGTTGCCAGACTGACCTCAGATAAATTACACTTTTGGAGTCATTTGTAGGAAATGGAAAATAAGGCAGCTGACTGTTGGGTCAAAACACACAACTATGAATCAGCGGAGGCGATTGGGGGTTAAAGTACACAAACTGTGGCACAGTCACAAATTAAAATCCATTTAGACCATGGACGGTAATTTGCTCGCCACGAGCCAGCTAAGCTGCCTAATTGGGGGCCCAATGCAAAGGGGTTTTATTATAAACAGCAGATTGAATTAAGGCATGGCTGCGGGGAAGAGATTTTAAAGATACTGTTCAGAGGATTAGCCTACTCTTAGCAGATGTGAATATCACATCAAAAGGGATTTAGGAGTGTCAGTCAGTGGGGGATTTATCCACTGTGGAGTAGAGGGGGGAAGAGTGTCTGCAGCTGGGTGTCTTTGTGTTTGTAAAAAAAGGAGCAGTGGAGCTTTCTCAAATCTGGGATCACAATGTCACTGTGAAACACAAGCAAGAATGTAGATAGGACTATACTAAACTAAAGCCTGACACTCTTAAACATAAAATGCAATAAAGTAATTGCTGTTTCTTTAATAATGTAGCATCAGCGATGTCACCTATTGGTTTGGGGACTGCTGTTTTGAAGCCATGACCATATTTGGACAAGAGAGCGGAGCTGGGAAGGATAACGCGGGTTAGCCAGTGTCGTGTATGGTTTCAATGGCGCTGCGCTAAGCTAAATGCTAAAGAGGGAAAGTCACCAATGTTTTTGTTTTGCCGGCGGGTAAACATGGACCTCTAGGTACCGGCGCCATTCATCTGCATGTACGGCAGTACTGTTAGAAAAATCTAAAAGACGTGATCGTTTGATTTCTGAGGAGGAAGAAGAGGCTTGGGTCTAATTGAAAGTTAACAAAAGGTTTAATGAAATAGAATGATGAAAACGACATGACAAAAAGCAGATGTTACACTGCAGCTGACAGTGGACTGAAAAAATGCATCTCCGTTCTGGAGTCACATCGATCAGTCCCGTGACATGACAAAACATTACACTGTAAACAGCGGACTGCAAAACCTGCTTCCCTTGTGGGGTCACAGTTTGCAGTCCTGAAATCACCTCAGTCACACAATCTGATTATCTAGAAGTTGAGGGTGGTACCTCAAATGAAAACCTTCGTTATTGGTCAGATGTCTCTCAAAAGAAAAGGTGTTAGTTCCCAATCCATGTGTCTTTTGGCCACCCCCGGCCACAGGATCTTACCAAGTCAGTGTCAATTGTTTCCAAACTCCAGGAATACTCATTCTTTTTCCTAGTCAAGTCTGGCCCAACAGGGGATGGCTCTCAGAGCTGTTTAAACAATAGGTCTTCTAGAGCTTCTACCTCTATGCTAAATAACAGACATGACTAAATCAATTTCTTTAGAAGCTAGGGTTGGGGTGAGGCATTAAAATGCTGATTAGGCTTAATCAGTTGATTATATCTAGCTGCAGGGAACATAATGTACATTTAAACCAAAAGTACATTGTTTTCATAACATAAGCAATATTTTAACTTTTTTTAAACACAACAGTATACAGAGCCCAGGGCTGCCAACTCTCACCATTGGCTGTGAGACACACGCATTTGATTGGTTTCACACACTCACACGCCACACTCCCGATTTCTCACGCTGAAATGTCAACCCGGTCGGTCAAATGCCTGAAAGATGAGTTTATCTATAGATCTACCTGTTGAGCCACTCGTGATCGATTAGTTATGCTTTCAGAGACGGTGAGTGCAGCGCCCTTTATATAGAGAGTTTGGCCAACTAGGGAATCGAATGTTCTGAGCTATCCCGTTATGCGATTGGTTCCAAGGTGGTCACATGTTTCATGAACTCCATGTTGTATACCAACATTCATCTGATTCCTATTGACATAGTGCAGGTAATAGTGGAAAATGTAATAAATTATTTAAAAAATTACATAAATCACTGAAAAAATGCCCAACTGTTGCGCGTTTGGCTACAATGAAAGACAGGGAAGCGGCAAAAGATTTCACAAGTCCCCCCGTGAACCAAAAAGGCAAAAAGTATGAGAGCTGTTCATTATTGT
>NC_050192.1:27013923-27018923 GCF_008315115.2 Sander lucioperca | reverse complement strand
ATCTCATGTTGTTTGTCAGTTTGAATAAGGCATTCTTGTAAAATAGAGCATCAGGAAATGTAGCCGGTGCCAGTCAATTAGTTATAATAATATAGTTTAAAAGACTATTGTTCTGTCCTGGCTTTTGGCAGCTATTACTCATGGCAATTAGTTAGGACTGAGAGTACGATGACAAAACGGAAGCAAGCAGTTTGCTGGGTGTGTGTTTGAGTGTGTTTCTGACGCTACAGATTTCAATGATTGTGTATTCAGGGTTTTCCCTGGCTTTTGAGAGCGCTTAGGTGCACATGATAGGTGTGCATATTGGTGACGTCATCTCAAAAGCTTAGTGATTGTTAGTTGCAGCGAGGGAGACCATTAAAGCAAAACTTGTAGGAGCGGGTTGGTAGCCTCGTGAGACCGTCCTGATCTCTCGAGCTCCAGTTTTCTACTCGCAGATCAGTCTGGCATCTTGAGACAGAGAAGATTTGGAGCCGTTCGCCAAATGACCGACCAATCAGCGTTGGTTTTTAGGCGGGTTTAGGTGTGACGCAGCGAGATGCGACTGTTCAGTCTAAACAATGTGGCGGCTTCCATGGATGAGATGAGCGTATAGCTATCGCGCAAGTTTTATAGAGAAAAAAACGGCACTGGAGGCTTTTCTCGGAGGAAAAGATGTTTTTGCTCTTCTCCCGACTGGTTTTGGCAAGAGTTTGACATATCGTTGATCTGATTGGTTGATTTGGCCGGTCTATCACCAACATAGGTGGTGATAGACAGATAGTTTATCCAATCAGCTAATCAGTATTTTCGCCCCTTCCAAAAAGTTCTCCAACGGAAAGTTCCCGGAGTCAGGTTAGTGGCTTGGTGCAAGTAGACAAGTATGTGCAGGAAAAACGCACAGAACAGAAATATCCATCCAGAATCCTTCACCTCTGGTAAAAATGTTAATGCTTTCACGTCATGTTGTTGCTACAGCAAAAGAACGAGCACTGCAGCTACTATGAAAGATATTCTGCATTCAGTCTGAACTGACACTTCGCTGCAACACAAACAAATATATTTATTCACCTCTATTCACACACAATTAGGCATATTTTCAATTGTGTCATAGTAATGATGACATCACATACAATCTAGTCATCATGGCACAATTATGCTCAGTATAATATAAACACAAATATAAAATAATGTAAATGAAAAGTAATTCATTTGTATTTGAAGGTCACAAAGTGGCTTTTCAACTCTCATATCATTGGCACCTACTGTATTGTATTACCCTATTCAATATTGTTGTATAGAATTGTAATAAAACAATACTATTTCTCATCCTATTTTATGGTACAACTGGTATTCCTAATATTGTGGTCAGTGAGTGTATATACCATCATATTTTCATCAATGTCAATCCTTACAAATTGGGCCTAGGCCTAATACCATATCATTGTGCAAATGTACTTAATTTATACCTAGTCCTAGGTCAGGGGTCATCAATTACATTTTGCCTAGGGCCAGAATACAACCAGCATCATCATCAAGAATGAAGACATCAACATAAAGATGGCGTCATTCACGTGCATATTAAGTAGCCAAGTTGGTTTGTTTTAGTTTTATAATACATCCATAAATGGTCCAGCGGAGAGGATGGTTAGTTTAGCCAGCAGTTAAGTTTACAAGAATTTGTCCAAATTTCAAGATTTGTGGCAAACTAAGATAAACAGTTAGGTTACAAACAGACAGCTTTTGTTTTAGCTTGTTTGTCAAAATTAACTAGAGCTGTGTTTGTGTAAACAGCGCGGTGGATGAGAGTGGATAGAGATTGAAATATATCGCTTCCTACATGTGTATACCTGTAGACAGGTGAGTGGGTATTGATACTTATTTACTTTTAGGTTTTATTGTAGCCTACTTACAGTAATGAGCGTAGCGGTATCTTTACCAGTCAGGCGGTGCTCGGCATTGTGTTTTGCGTCTCTCTCTCGTTGTCATATTGAGCTATGCGCCCTTCTATTATCATATAGATAAGTGAATGTTCTGTTGCTGCAAGACGGGGAAGAGCAGCATGTAGTGTATTGTGTACGTTGTTAAAATTGGCCCCTGTCTCCTCTATCATAGTTGTAAACACAATCGCTGAAGATTGTGAGTTTTCTTTGGGCCTTGTGGATAAGGAAAAGATGATGTGTGTTTGTGTGTTTTCTCACTGACTTGGTTATGTGATGTGAAGTGGGCCATTTGGATGTGAGTGCGTACAGTATATGTGTTTTTTTTACATGGGTAAGTCTGGAGTGTGTGTGTGTGTAACCACAGGTGGTGTCAGTGTATTCTGGATGTTATTTCAAGGTTAAGCTGGTGGAAAAGCATCTGTGTTGATGGTTTACACTGTACAGTACATTCAACCTTTTTGACATTTTCTGCAAGAATTCTTACATTTACACACTGCATATTTGTGTGTCATTGCATGCTTACTGTACAAATTGTGCAGCAGTGTGTGTTTGTATCTACAGGGTTTTTTCTTTGACAATGATAGAGTGGGTTTAGGCAAAAGTTAAATCCCCCACAGCTTTCATGGCTCAAATAGCCTTTGGGTGCCACTTCTGTAGTGTGTGTATGTGCATACTGTGTGTGTGTGTGTGTGTGTGTGTGTGTGTGGGGCGCACTGTTCAGAATCCCGTCTATCTTCCAAAATGTAACGCTTGTATCCAAACGAATGTGCTTGAAGCTGCAGGCCATCCAATTATAACGACCTCATCCACATTGTCGAAATCATTTAGATATTGAGCCATTACACTGAAAATCTTTTAGATAACAGGAGCCTATGATTTACTGTAGCCATCCTAACAACACACTACCTTTTTCTAGTCTCCCGTTTCACTCTCCACAACGCTGTCTTCGGGAAAAAAGTCACGTTGTGAAATCAATAACATTTAGCTAGGCTGTTTGTTTCTTGTAATGTTAGCCTTAGTTATTTATTTCTTACCTTGATTTTGGTGTCTGCGTTTCAAAGCCATCTCGCGGTGACGTTTTTGGTGGAGCTGTTCATTTAATAGTCGACTCGGAAGAAAGCGAACGACTTGACAATAAACTACATCAACACAACATTATGTGGAGTTAAACTGGACGGGCCCAATAACCTCTGAATAGTTCTACTTGTTGTTAAATTGCAGTGTGAGCGTGCACAGTGAACAGTGCATTATGTCGGCAGGATCATTTAAAAGGCAACCGCGACTACATTGTGCTTCTGCCCTATTTCTGATAACGTGGCGGAAGAAATGTTGCCATGGCGGGCCGCCACAATAAAATCAACATAGAGGAAACACTGGAGTAATCCGATCACAAGTAGACAGCTCTAGGTACGGGTGTTCCCACCTGGCAGCAGAATGTGTCTCCAAATGTGTCCTGAGTGACCACTTATGATCGGATTTCACTTCCCCTCTCTATATGCAAATAAACATGTACATCATTTCCGTTTGCATATAGGCTGGCTGGTTGTGTGTATTTATAAATGTCAGTTGTTACTCTCACATAAATTAAGTAAAAAAAGAAAATAGAGCTGTCCGCAGTCTGTCTGTGTGCTGACTTTAGGAGGTCTAGTGACGCCCGCGGGACCCTTGCAGGAGAGAAAGACGTTTTAAAAAGTCTCAGTGTGTTCAGCTCTCAGTTTGTAACGTCTAACTAAATCTCTATGGTTTGAAGTTTAGTTTCCATATTATAACTGCTTTGTTTTACGTTAGTTGTTCACTTATAGAAGTCGTGTTACGTTACTGCTGATGAAGATGCAACATTCCCTGATTTTGCTGCTTCATAATAAAAGCAAATAAATAAAATAACGGGGGACTTTTATTGTGAAGAACTTATAGGGAATGAAACCGTTCTGCAGCCGCTGCTTTGACTACTCAGGCTCGACAGCGCTGTGGAGATTGGCTATGTCTGGCAACGCGAGACAAACAGAAGGTCGACGACATAAGAGCAAGAATTTGTGTAGTAATATCCTACATATTCGTGAATTCGAAGACAGTTTATGAAAAATAACGTTATTGTATGCTGGCGGCTGCCTTTTTTCCCCAACAGCGCTGCAGAGAGCTCCAACAGCCAAGAGCAGGCAGCACAGAAACAAAAACACAGTTTCTGTGACATGAGCAATACTTTGAATGAGTATGTAGTTCCGCTCACAGTTGAGTAGGCGGTCTTTAATGTGGACACAGGACACATTCCCATTCTCACAGCTATCAGAATGTGGACACATGCGGCTCAAACCACATCCAAATGTGGTTTTTGAGATCGGATCTCAGCTTCCTGAGAGTGTTTTCACCTGTACTTAGAGCTGTCCACTTGGGATCTAATCACTCAGGACGGATGTTAATGCCAGGTGGAAACGGGGTGAAAACTTATCTCATCAAGCTAGGAGAAACTGGCAGTAATTTTCACAAAGTCAATACTGACAGTTTATGTGATAATGTTCCTATACTGACACCAAGACACTTCCTTGTATTGCCACACCGCCCCCACAGGCTGGTGGCATTCATTTTATGAGAAAACATGCTCATCTCTGTTTTATCTGTGTCAGTATCTATTTCATATTCTTGTTTTCAGTCAAAGAGTGAATGCCTCTGGGTATTTTCCTCATTCTTGTTATCTGTATAAATATGATGCCTCTGTAATGCTGATATGACATTCATTTTGACAAGAAAAGCATTTGTTCAGCTGCACTGCTATACAGAAATTGACAACATACTGGATTTTCCACTGGAAGTGCATTAGGAAGGGATCTCTTAATGGCCAGTATGAACGAAAGGGTTTCAGCGTACAATTGGACAACTGACTATTGACCTAAAAAATAGTGAACCTATCCTTTAAGTAAATATACTGACAAGCTGGGTTACGCTGCCATCAAGTTCAGACAGGCTTATTATAGGATGGACATAATTTGTACATTTAAGCTACAGTATGTCTGTTGTTGTACCTGATTATATGGTATGTATTTTTAGCAAAGGCATAAGTTAGAGTTCCTCCTTTTTTGTGTC